>NW_025533843.1:210000-390578 GCF_020615455.1 Coregonus clupeaformis
TAACCTACTGTTGAGGGACAAGACACAGTGTAACCTGCTGTTGAGGGACAAGACACAGTGTAACATGCTGTTGAGGGACAAGACACAGTGTAACCTGCTGTTGAGGGACAAGACACAGTGTAACCTACTGTTGAGGGACACAGTGTAACCTGCTGTTGAGGGACAAGACACAGTGTAACCTGCTGTTGAGGGACACAGTGTAACCTGCTGTTGAGGGACAAGACACAGTGTAACCTGCTGTTGAGGGACACAGTGTAACCTGCTGTTGAGGGACAAGACACAGTGTAACCTGCTGTTGAGGGACAAGACACAGTGTAACCTGCTGTTGAGGGACAAGACACAGTGTAACCTACTGTTGAGGGACAAGACACAGTGTAACCTACTGTTGAGGGACAAGACACAGTGTAACCTACTGTTGAGGGACAAGACACAGTGTAACCTGCTGTTGAGGGACAAGACACAGTGTAACCTGCTGTTGAGGGACAAGACACAGTGTAACCTGCTGTTGAGGGACACAGTGTAACCTGCTGTTGAGGGACAAGACACAGTGTAACCTGCTGTTGAGGGACAAGACACAGTGTAACCTGCTGTTGAGGGACAAGACACAGTGTAACCTGCTGTTGAGGGACAAGACACAGTGTAACCTGCTGTTGAGGGACACAGTGTAACCTGCTGTTGAGGGACAAGACACAGTGTAACCTACTGTTGAGGGACACAGTGTAACCTGCTGTTGAGGGACAAGACACAGTGTAACCTGCTGTTGAGGGACACAGTGTAACCTGCTGTTGAGGGACACAGTGTAACCTGCTGTTGAGGGACAAGACACAGTGTAACCTGCTGTTGAGGGACAAGACACAGTGTAACCTGCTGTTGAGGGACACAGTGTAACCTGCTGTTGAGGGACACAGTGTAACCTGCTGTTGAGGGACAAGACACAGTGTAACCTGCTGTTGAGGGACAAGACACAGTGTAACCTGCTGTTGAGGGACAAGACACAGTGTAACCTGCTGTTGAGGGACAAGACACAGTGTAACCTGCTGTTGAGGGACAAGACACAGTGTAACCTGCTGTTGAGGGACAAGACACAGTGTAACCTGCTGTTGAGGGACAAGACACAGTGTAACCTGCTGTTGAGGGACAAGACACAGTGTAACCTGCTGTTGAGGGACAAGACACAGTGTAACCTGCTGTTGAGGGACACAGTGTAACCTGCTGTTGAGGGACAAGACACACTTATGTTATGAATTATGTTTTTAGAATAAAATGCATTAAAATCTGAAATGTCTTGGACAATGTCTGTGTGCAATAATAGTGTTTAACATGATTTTTGAATGACTACCTCATCTCTGTACCCTACACATACAACTATCTGGAAGGTCCCTCAGTCAAGCAGTGAATTTTAAACACAGCTTCAGCCACAAAGACCAGGGAGGTTTTCCAATGCCTCGCAAAGAAGGGCACCTAATGGTAGATGGGTACAAATAAAAAAGCTGACATTAAATATATCTTTGAGTATGGTGAATTTATTAATTACATTTTGGATGGTGTATCAATACACACAGTCAATACTGTGATAGGAGAAAACTGAGGATGGATCAACAACATTGTAGTTATTCCACAATACTAACCTACAGTGCATTTGGAAAGTATTCAGACCCTTTGACTTTTTCCACATTTTGTTATGTTACAGCCTTATTCTAAAATTGATTAAATCGTTTTTTCCCCTCATCAATCTACACACAATACCCCATAATGACAATGCAAAAACAGGTTTTTAGAAAATTGTTTAAAAAATAAATAATAAATTTATGAAATATCACATTTACTTAAGTATTCAGACCCTTTACTCAGCACTTTGTTGAAGCACCTTTGGCAGCGATTACAGCCTCGAGTCTTCTTGGGTATGACGCTACAAGCTTGGCACACCTGTATTTGGGGAGTTTCTCCCATTCTTCTCTGCAAATCCTCTCAAGCTCTGTCAGGTTGGATGGGGAGCGTTGATGCACAGCTATTTTCAGGTCTCTCCAGAGATGTTCGATCGGGTTAAAGTCCAGGCTCTGGCTGGGCCACTCAAGGACATTCAGAGACTTGTCCTGAAGCCTCTCCTGCGTTGTCTTGGCTATGTGCTTAGGGTCGTTGTCCTGTTGGAAGGTGAACCTTCGCCCCCAGTCTAAGGTCCTGAGCGCACTGGAGCAGGTTTTCATCAAGGATCTCTCTGTACTTTGCTCCATTCATCATTCCCTCGATCCTGACTAGTTTCCCAGTCCCTGCTGCTGAAAAACATCCCCACAGCATGATGCTGCCACCCATGCTTCACCGTAGGGATGGTGCCAGGTTTCCTCCAGATGTGACGCTTGGCATTCAGGCCAAAGAGTTCAATCTTGGTTTCATCAGACCAGAGAATCTTGTTTCTCATGGTCTGAGAGTCATTTAGGTGCCTTTTGGCAAACTCCAAGCGGGCTGTCATGTGCCTTTTACTGAGGAGTGGCTTCCGTCTGGCCACTCTACCATAAAGGCCTGATTGGTGGAGTGCTGCAGAGATGATTGTCCTTCTGGAAGGTTCTCCCATCTCCACAGAGGAACATCGGGTTCTTGGTCACCTCCCTGACCAAGGCCCTTCTCCCCCGATTGCTCAGTTTGGCCGGGCGGCCAGCTCTAGGAGGAGTCTTGGTGGTTCCAAACTTCTTCCATTTAAGAATGATGGAGGCCACTGTGTTCTTGGGGACCTTCAATGCTACAGAAAGGTTTTTGTTTTCTGTACCCTTCCCCAGATCTGTGCCTCAACACAATCCTGTCTCGGAGCGCTACGGACAATTCCTTCAACCTCATGGCTTGGTTTTTGCTCTGACATGTGCTGTCAACTGTGAGACCTTATATAGACAGGTGGGTGCCTTTCCAAATCATGTCCAATCAATTGAAATTACCACAGGTGGACTCCAATCAAGTTAGGGTTAGGGTTAGAAACATCTCAAGGATGATCAATGGAAACCGGATGCACCTGAGCTCAATTTCGAGACTCATAGCAAAGGGTCTGAATACTTATGTAAATAAGGTATTTCTGTTTATTTTTAATACATTTGTTAATGTCTAAAAGCTTGTTTTTGCTTTGTCATTGTGGGTTATTATGAGTAGATTGCTGATGAAAAACATGTATTAAATTAATTTTAGAATAAGGCTGTAGTGTAACAAAATGTGGAAAAATTCAAGGGGTCTGAATACTTTCCGAAGGCTGTAACTGACAGAGAAAAGAAGGAAACCTGAATAAAACTATTCCAAAACATTGTCTCTCCTCTTTCATCTCTATCTCTCTCTCCCTCTCTCTCTCTCTATCCCTCCTCTCTCTCTCTCCCTCCTCTCTCCTCTCTCTCTCTCTCCCTCCTCCCTCCTCTCTCTCTCTCTCTCTCTCTCTCTCTCTCTCTCCCTCCTCCCTCCTCTCTCCTCTCTCTCTCTCCTCTCTCTATCCCTCCTCTCTCCTCTCTCTATCCCTCCTCTCTCCTCTCTCTCTATCTCTCCTCTCTCTATCCCTCCTCTCTCCTCTATCTCTCCTCTCTCTATCCCTCCTCTCTCTCTCTCTCTCCTCTCTCTCTATCCCCTCTCTCTCTCTCTCTCTCTCTCTCTCTCTCTATCCCTCCTCTCTCTCTCTCTCTCTCTCTCTCTCTCTATCCCTCCTCTCTCTCTCTCTCTCCTCTCTCTCTATCCCTCCTCTCTCTCTCTCTCTCCTCTCTCTCTATCCCTCCTCTCTCTCTCTCTCTCCTCTCTCTATCCCTCCTCTCTCTCTCTCTCTCTCTCCTCTCTCTATCCCTCCTCTCTCCTCTCTCTCTATCTCTCCTCTCTCTATCCCTCCACTCTCCTCTCTCTCTATCCCTCTCTCTCTCTCTCTCTCTCTCTCTATCCCTCCTCTCTCTCTCTCTCTCTCTATCCCTCCTCTCTCTCTCTCTGTCTCTCTCCTCTCTCTATCCCTCCTCTCTCCTCTCTCTCTCTCTATCCCTCCTCTCTCTCTCTCCTCTCTCTATCCCTCCTCTCTCCTCTCTCTATCTCTCCTCTCTCTATCCCTCCTCTCTCCTCTCTCTATCCCTCCATCTCTCCTCTCTCTATCCTTCCTCGCTCCTCTCTCTCTCTCTCCCTCCTCGCTCCTCTCTCTCTCTCCCTCCTCGCTCCTCTCTCTCTCTCTCTCTCACTCACTCACTCACTCACACACACCCACAACTGGGGTTACCTGAGTAGGTAGTGTAGCTGTCTGAGATTTACCTGACCAGGTAGGACCAGTGAGACTAGACTACTTCCTGTGGTTGTAAAAGCTCTGTGAGGTTTGATTTAATCAGAACTGTCAGCTTCACCTCTACCTCTTAGTGATCAGCGATGGAAAGAAGCCAGCTCCTGGAACGACGCTTAATGGAGCTTTAACAAGCACTCTGAGATCAGATGGATGGAGTGCTGTGTTATGGCTTGGCAACATTAATGGAGCTTTAACAGATGGATGGAGTGCTGTGTTATGGCTTGGCAACATTAATGGAGCTTTAACAGATGGATGGAGTGCTGTGTTATGGCTTGGCAACATTAATGGAGCTTTAACAGATGGATGGAGTGCTGTGTTATGGCTTGGCAACATTAATGGAGCTTTAACAGATGGATGGAGTGCTGTGTTATGGCTTGGCAACATTAATGGAGCTTTAACAGATGGATGGAGTGCTGTGTTATGGCTTGGCAACATTAATGGAGCTTTAACAGATGGATGGAGTGCTGTGTTATGGCTTGGCAACATTAATGGAGCTTTAACAGATGGATGGAGTGCTGTGTTATGGCTTGGCAACATTCTCATGCTGTGTGTGGATTCACGCTATGTCAAGGCAACTGACGTGCCTTTAATCTAACCCTGGAAGGCGGGTTTGGTTTTCAACACTATGCCGTTACAAACCAGGTTTCTGACTGTGCAGACCAAGCTGAAGCTGTGTGAACAGGAGTTAATAGTTAGCATGGTAACCTCTCTCTCTCTCTCTCTCTCCTCTCTCTCTATCTCTCCCTCTCTCTCTCTCTCTCTCTCTCTCTCTCTATCCCTCCTCTCTCTCTCTCTCTCCTCTCTCTCTATCCCCTCTCTCTCTCTCTCTCTCTCTCTCTCTCTACCTGTCTGATAAACACTAAGCCTTCTCTCTCTCTCTCTCTCTCTCTCTCTCTCTCTCTTCTCTCTCTCTCTCTCTCCTTCTCTCTCTCTCTCTCTCTCTGCTTCTCCCTCTCTCTCGCTCTCTCTGCTTCTCTCTCTGTCTCTCTCTCTCTCCTTCTCTCTCTCTCTGTCTCTCTCTTTCCTCTGTCTCTCTCTCGCGCGCTCTCTCGCGCTCTCTCGCTCTCTCGCTCTCTCTCTCTCGCGCTCTCGCTCTCTCGCGCTCTCGCTCTCTCGCGCTCTCTCTCTCTCTCTCGCGCTCTCGCTCTCTCGCGCTCTCGCTCTCTCGCGCTCTCTCGCTCTCTCTCTCTCGCGCTCTCTCGCTCTCTCTCTCGCTCTCTCCTTCTCTCTGTCTCTCTCCTTCTCTGTCTCTCTCCTCTCTCTCTCTCTCTCTCTCTCTCAGGTACCTGTTTGCTCTCCAGATAAAGCATGATCTGGCGTGTGGACGTCTGACCTGCAACGACACCAGTGCTGCTCTGCTGGTCTCACATATCGTCCAGTGTAAGCATAGAGCTTCCTGTAACTTTCTATTATAACATAGTTAGAGCTTCCTGATTTGACTTTTTGTACCAACTCCAGTGCCGATATTGCAGAGCCAAACTGAGTTGATGAGGCGGTTAATATGCATATGGGAGCCATTGTCATTCAGGCTGAACCATTTTCCTGAATACATCAAAATACCTGTCAGACAAATCGTCAGAGCCACGGAGCAAATTCAGAATCACTTAGTTGCCATGGAACCTGTCCAGTTCTCATCACCTTTGGGTAATATGGACAGACTGTTGCTGAATACCTGATACAGAGGATATAACTGCCAGTTCAGGCTCTAGTGGGGTGACGTCGGTGTGAATTGAACTCCTCTCTTGGTTATTCACCAACACTGTTTCTTCTCCTCTCTCCTCTCTCTTATCTCTCCTCTCCCTCCTCTCTCTCCTCTCTCCTCTCTCTTCTCTCTCTCCTCTCTCCTCTCTCCTCTTTCTTCTCCTCTCTCCTCTCTCTTCTCCTCTCTCCTCTCTCTTCTCCTCTCCTCTCTCCTCTCTCTTCTCCTCTCTCCTCTCTCTCCTCTCTTTCTCTTCTTCTCTCTCCTCTCTCCTCTTTCTTCTCGTCTCTCCTCTCTCTTCTTCTCTCTCTTCTCTCCTATCTCTCCTCTCTCTCTCTCTGTTCTCTCTCTCTCTCCTCTCTCTCTCTCTGTTCTCTCCTCTCTCTCTCTCTGTTCTCTCTCTCCTCTCTCTCCTCTCTCTCGTCTCTCTTCTCCTCTCTCCTCTCCTGTCTCTCCTATTTTCTGCTCTCTCTCCTATCTTTCTGCTCTCTCTCCTATCTTTCTCTCCCTCTCTCTCTCCTATCTTTCTCTCCCTCTCTCTCCTATCTTTCTCTCCCTCTCTCTCTCCTATCTTTCTCTCCCTCTCTCTCTCCTCTCTCCTCTCCTCTCCTCTCTCCCCTCTCCTCTCGTCTCCTCTCTCTCCTATTTTCTGCTCTCTCCTATCTTTCTCTCTCTCCTATTTTCTGCTCTCTCCTATCTTTCTCTCTCCTCTCCTCTCCTCTCCTCTCCTCTCTCCCCTCTTCTATCCACAGCTGAGATCGGGGACTTTGATGAGGTCCAGAGTTTTCAGCACCTTCTTCACAACAAGTACATACCTGACCAGGACGCCCTGATGGACAAGATCACAGAGTACCACCACAAGCACGTGTGAGTTACTCTAGCTTTCTTTGGACCCCCCTGCGAAGTTGGAGTTTGGGCCAAATACAAAGTGTAGACTACCGATCGCTGTCCATGGTTCTGAAATTGAGATGTCTACGCGGCTGCCTATCGATAGGCTATCAGATGATGTGGTGCTGGTGCTTTGCTTTAATGGAGACATGTTTATTTTGTTTTGGCTGTCATTTTCTCATGTTAAGTCTAAAGGCATACGGTGTCACAATGCTGCTATTTAGAATGCTGGCTGGCGGCAATCATGTATTTACTTGTTCAGTAATTTAAGTGGGAAATTCAAACATTGCAGATTGTAAAATTAATGTTTGATGCAACAGCAACTAATCAGTGACCAATATATACTTTTTTTTATATACAGTGCCTTCGGAAAGTATTCACACCGCTTGACTTTTTCCACATTTTGTTACGTTACAGCCTTATTCTAAAATGGATTAAATATATATATATATATATATATATATACATTTTTTTGCAATCTACACACAATACCCCATAATAGGTTTTTAGAAATGTTTGCAAGGATTGTGTCGAAGCACAAGATCTGGGGAAGGGTACCAAAAAATGTCTGCAGCATTGAAGGTCCCCAAGAACACAGTGGCCTCCATCATTCTTAAATGGAAGAAGTTTGGAACCATCAAGACTCTTCCTAGAGCTGGCCGCCCGGCCAAACTGAGAAATCAGGGGAGAAGGGCCTTGGTCAGGGATTACAGCCTCAAACATGTGTGAGTTACTCTAGATTATAGAATACCATCACAAACATGTGTGAGCTACTCTAGATTATAGAATACCACCACAAACATGTGTGAGCTACTCTAGATTATAGAATACCACCACAAACATGTGTGAGCTACTCTAGATTATAGAATACCACCACAAACGTGTGAACTGCTCTAGATTATAGAATACATCACAAACATGTGAGTTACTCTGGATTATAGAATACCACCACAAACGTGTGAACTGCTCTAGATTATAGAATACCATCACAAACGTGTGAGTTACTCTAGATTATAGAATACCATCACAAACGTGTGAGTTACTCTAGATTATAGAATACCATCACAAACATGTGTGAGTTACTCTAGATTATAGAATACCACCACAAACATGTGTGAGCTACTCTAGATTATAGAATACCACCACAAACATGTGTGAGCTACTCTAGATTATAGAATACCACCACAAACATGTGTGAGCTACTATAGATTATAGAATACCACCACAAACATGTGTGAGTTACTCTAGATTATAGAATACTGTCACAAACACGTGTGAGTTACTCTAGATTATAGAATACCACCACAAACGTGTGAACTGCTCTAGATTATAGAATACATAACAAACGTGTGAGATACTCTACATCACAGAATTCTATCACAAACGTGTGAGTTACTCTAGATCACAGAATACCATCACAAACGTGTGTGAGTTACTCTAGATTATAGAATACCATCACAAACATGTGTGAGTTACTCTAGATTATAGAATACCATCACAAACGTGTGAGTTACTCTAGATTATAGAATACCATCACAAACATGTGTGAGCTACTCTAGATTATAGAATACCACCACAAACATGTGTGAGTTAATCTAGATTATAGAATACCATCACAAACATGTGTGAGCTACTCTAGATTATAGAATACCACCACAAACGTGTGAACTGCTCTAGATTATAGAATACCACCACAAACGTGAATTAATCTAGATTATAGAATACCAACACAAACATGTGTGAGCTACTCTAGATTATAGAATACCACCACAAACATGTGAGTTACTCTAGATTATAGAATACCACCACAAACATGTGTGAGCTACTCTAGATTATAGAATACCACCACAAACGTGTGTGAACTGCTCTAGATCATAGAATACCATCACAAACGTGTGAGTTACTCTAGATTATAGAATACCATCACAAACGTGTAAATTACTCTAGATTATAGAATACCACCACGAACATGTGTGAGTTACTCTAGATTATAGAATACCACCACAAACATGTGAGTTACTCTAGATTATAGAATACCACCACAAACATGTGAGCTACTCTAGATTATAGAATACCACCACAAACATGTGAGTTACTCTAGATTATAGAATACCACCACAAACATGTGTGAGTTACTCTAGATTATAGAATACCACCACAAACATGTGTGAGTTACTCTAGATTATAGAATACAACCACAAACATGTGTGAGCTACTCTAGATTATAGAATACCACCACAAACATGTGAGTTACTCTAGATTATAGAATACCACCACAAACATGTGAGTTACTCTAGATTATAGAATACCACCACAAGCATGTGTGAGTTACTCTAGATTATAGAATACCACCACAAACATGTGTGAGCTACTCCAGATTATAGAATACCACCACAAACATGTGAGTTACTCTAGATTATAGAATACCACCACAAACATGTGTGAGTTACTCTAGATTATAGAATACCACCACAAACATGTGTGAGTTACTCTAGATTATAGAATACCACCACAAACATGAGTTACTCTAGATTATAGAATACCACCACAAACATGTGAGTTACTCTAGATTATAGAATACCACCACAAACATGTGAGTTACTCTAGATTATAGAATACCACCACAAACACGTGTGAGTTACTCTAGATTATAGAATACCACCACAAACACGTGTGAGTTACTCTAGATTATAGAATACCACCACAAACATGTGTGAGTTACTCTAGATTATAGAATACCACCACAAACATGTGTGAGTTACTCTAGATTATAGAATACCATCACAAACATGTGTGAGTTACTCTAGATTATAGAATACCACCACAAACATGTGTGAGCTACTCTAGATTATAGAATACCACCACAAACAGTGTGAGCTACTCTAGATTATAGAATACCACCACAAACATTGTGAGTTACTCTAGATTATAGAATACCACCACAAACATGTGTGAGTTACTCTAGATTATAGAATACCACCACAAACATGTGTGAGTTACTCTAGATTATAGAATACCACCACAAACGTGTGAGCTACTCTAGATTATAGAATACCATCACAAACATTTTTGAGCTACTCTAGATTATAGAATACCACCACAAACATGTGAGTTACTCTAGATTATAGAATACCATCACAAACATGTGAGTTACTCTAGATTATAGAATACCACCACAAACATGTGTGAGCTACTCTAGATTATAGAATACCACCACAAACATGTGTGAGCTACTCTAGATTATAGAATACCACCACAAACATGTGTGAGCTACTATAGATTATAGAATACCACCACAAACATGTGTGAGTTACTCTAGATTATAGAATACTGTCACAAACACGTGTGAGTTACTCTAGATTATAGAATACCACCACAAACGTGTGAACTGCTCTAGATTATAGAATACCACAACAAACGTGTGAGATACTCTACATCACAGAATTCTATCACAAACGTGTGAGTTACTCTAGATCATAGAATACCATCACAAACGTGTGTGAGTTACTCTAGATTATAGAATACCATCACAAACATGTGTGAGTTACTCTAGATTATAGAATACCATCACAAACGTGTGAGTTACTCTAGATTATAGAATACCATCACAAACATGTGTGAGCTACTCTAGATTATAGAATACCACCACAAACATGTGTGAGTTAATCTAGATTATAGAATACCATCACAAACATGTGTGAGCTACTCTAGATTATAGAATACCACCACAAACGTGTGAACTGCTCTAGATTATAGAATACCACCACAAACGTGAATTAATCTAGATTATAGAATACCACCACAAACATGTGTGAGCTACTCTAGATTATAGAATACCACCACAAACATGTGAGTTACTCTAGATTATAGAATACCACCACAAACATGTGTGAGCTACTCTAGATTATAGAATACCACCACAAACGTGTGTGAACTGCTCTAGATTATAGAATACCATCACAAACGTGTGAGTTACTCTAGATTATAGAATACCATCACAAACGTGTAAATTACTCTAGATTATAGAATACCACGAACATGTGTGAGTTACTCTAGATTATAGAATACCACCACAAACATGTGAGTTACTCTAGATTATAGAATACCACCACAAACATGTGAGCTACTCTAGATTATAGAATACCACCACAAACATGTGAGTTACTCTAGATTATAGAATACCACCACAAACATGTGTGAGTTACTCTAGATTATAGAATACCACCACAAACATGTGTGAGTTACTCTAGATTATAGAATACAACCACAAACATGTGTGAGCTACTCTAGATTATAGAATACCACCACAAACATGTGAGTTACTCTAGATTATAGAATACCACCACAAACATGTGAGTTACTCTAGATTATAGAATACCACCACAAGCATGTGTGAGTTACTCTAGATTATAGAATACCACCACAAACATGTGTGAGTTACTCTAGATTATAGAATACCACCACAAACATGTGAGTTACTCTAGATTATAGAATACCACCACAAACATGTGAGTTACTCTAGATTATAGAATACCACCACAAACATGTGTGAGTTACTCTAGATTATAGAATACCACCACAAACATGTGTGAGTTACTCTAGATTATAGAATACCACCACAAACATGTGTGAGTTACTCTAGATTATAGAATACCACCACAAACATGTGAGTTACTCTAGATTATAGAATACCACCACAAACATGTGAGTTACTCTAGATTATAGAATACCACCACAAACATGTGAGTTACTCTAGATTATAGAATACCACCACAAACATGTGTGAGTTACTCTAGATTATAGAATACCACCACAAACACGTGTGAGTTACTCTAGATTATAGAATACCACCACAAACACGTGTGAGTTACTCTAGATTATAGAATACCACCACAAACACGTGTGAGTTACTCTAGATTATAGAATACCATCACAAACGTGTGTGAGTTACTCTAGATTATAGAATACCATCACAAACGTGTGTGAGTTACTCTAGATTATAGAATACCACCACAAACATGTGTGAGCTACTCTAGATTATAGAATACCACCGCAAACATGTGAGTTACTCTAGATTATAGAATACCACCACAAACATGTGAGTTACTCTAGATTATAGAATACCACCACAAACATGTGTGAGTTACTCTAGATTATAGAATACCACCACAAACATGTGTGAGCTACTCTAGATTATAGAATACCACCGCAAACATGTGAGTTACTCTAGATTATAGAATACCACCACAAACATGTGAGTTACTCTAGATTATAGAATACCACCACAAACATGTGAGTTATTATAGAATACCACCACAAACATGTGTGAGCTACTCTAGATAATAGAATACCACCACAAACATGTGTAAGCTACTCTAGATTATAGAATACCACCACAAACACGTGTGAGTTACTCTAGATTATAGAATACCACCACAAACACGTGTGAGTTACTCTAGATTATAGAATACCACCACAAACATGAGTTACTCTAGATTATAGAATACCACCACAAACATGTGAGTTACTCTAGATTATAGAATACCACCACAAACATGTGTGAACTGCTCTAGATTATAGAATACCATCACAAACGTGTGTGAGTTACTCTAGATTATAGAATACCATCACAAACATGTGTGAGTTACTCTAGATTATAGAATACCACCACAAACATGTGTGAGCTACTCTAGATTATAGAATACCACCGCAAACATGTGAGTTACTCTAGATTATAGAATACCACCACAAACATGTGAGTTACTCTAGATTATAGAATACCACCACAAACATGTGTGAGTTACTCTAGATTATAGAATACCACCACAAACATGTGTGAGCTACTCTAGATTATAGAATACCACCGCAAACATGTGAGTTACTCTAGATTATAGAATACCACCACAAACATGTGAGTTACTCTAGATTATAGAATACCACCACAAACATGTGAGTTATTCTAGATTATAGAATACCACCACAAACATGTGTGAGCTACTCTAGATTATAGAATACCACCACAAACATGTGAGTTACTCTAGATTATAGAATACCACCACAAACACGTGTGAGTTACTCTAGATTATAGAATACCACCACAAACACGTGTGAGTTACTCTAGATTATAGAATACCACCACAAACGTGTGTGAGTTACTCTAGATTATAGAATACCACCACAAACGTGTGTGAGTTACTCTAGATTATAGAATACCACCACAAACATGTGTGAGCTACTCTAGATTATAGAATACCACCGCAAACATGTGAGTTACTCTAGATTATAGAATACCACCACAAACATGTGAGTTACTCTAGATTATAGAATACCACCACAAACATGTAAGTTACTCTAGATTATAGAATACCACCACAAACATGTGAGTTACTCTAGATTATAGAATACCACCACAAACATGTGTGAGTTACTCTAGATTATAGAATACCACCGCAAACATGTGAGTTACTCTAGATTATAGAATACCACCACAAACATGTGAGTTACTCTAGATTATAGAATACCACCACAAACATGTGTGAGTTACTCTAGATTATAGAATACCACCACAAACATGTGTGAATTGCTCTAGATTATAGAATACCATCACAAACGTGTGAGTTACTCTAGATTATAGAATACCATCACAAACGTGTGAGTTACTCTAGATTATAGAATACCACCACGAATATGTGTGAGTTACTCTAGATTATAGAATACCACCACAAACATGTGAGTTACTCTAGATTATAGAATACCACCACAAACATGTGTGAGTTACTCTAGATTATAGAATACCACCACAAACATGTGAGTTACTCTAGATTATAGAATACCACCACAAACATGTGAGCTACTCTAGATTATAGAATACCACCACAAACGTGTGTGAGTTACTCTAGATTATAGAATACCATCACAAACGTGTGTGAGTTACTCTAGATTATAGAATACCACCACAAACATGTGTGAGCTACTCTAGATTATAGAATACCACCACAAACATGTGAGTTACTCTAGATTATAGAATACCACCACAAACATGTGAGTTACTCTAGATTATAGAATACCACCACAAACATGTGTGAGTTACTCTAGATTATAGAATACCACCACAAACACGTGTGAGTTACTCTAGATTATAGAATACCACCACAAACGTGTGTGAGTTACTCTAGATTATAGAATACCATCACAAACGTGTGTGAGTTACTCTAGATTATAGAATACCATCACAAACGTGTGTGAGTTACTCTAGATTATAGAATACCACCACAAACGTGTGAGCTACTCTAGATTATAGAATACCACCACAAACAGTGTGAGTTACTCTAGATTATAGAATACCACCACAAACATGTGTGAGTTACTCTAGATTATAGAATACCACCACAAACATGTGAAGTTACTCTAGATTATAGAATACCACCACAAACAGTGTGAGTTACTCTAGATTATAGAATACCACCACAAACATGTGAGTTACTCTAGATTATAGAATACCACCACAAACATGTGAGTTACTCTAGATTATAGAATACCACCACAAACATGTGTGAGTTACTCTAGATTATAGAATACCACCACAAACATGTGTGAGTTACTCTAGATTATAGAATACCACCACAAACGTGTGAACTGCTCTAGATTATAGAATACCATCACAAACGTGTGAGTTACTCTAGATTATAGAATACCATCACAAACGTGTGAGTTACTCTAGATTATAGAATACCACCACAAACATGTGTGAGCTACTCTAGATTATAGAATACCACCACAAACATGTGTGAGTTACTCTAGATTATAGAATACCACCACAAACATGTGTGAGTTACTCTAGATTATAGAATACCACCACAAACATGTGAGTTACTCTAGATTATAGAATACCACCACAAACACGTGTGAGTTACTCTAGATTATAGAATACCACCACAAACACGTGTGAGTTACTCTAGATTATAGAATACCATCACAAACGTGTGTGAGTTACTCTAGATTATAGAATACCATCACAAACGTGTGTGAGTTACTCTAGATTATAGAATACCACCACAAACATTTGTGAGCTACTCTAGATTATAGAATACCACCGCAAACATGTGAGTTACTCTAGATTATAGAATACCACCACAAACATGTGTGAGTTACTCTAGATTATAGAATACCACCACAAACATGTAAGTTACTCTAGATTATAGAATACCACCACAAACATGTGAGTTACTCTAGATTATAGAATACCACCACAAACATGTGTGAGTTACTCTAGATTATAGAATACCACCGCAAACATGTGTGAGTTACTCTAGATTATAGAATACCACCACAAACATGTGAGTTACTCTAGATTATAGAATACCACCACAAACATGTGTGAGTTACTCTAGATTATAGAATACCACCACAAACATGTGTGAACTGCTCTAGATTATAGAATACCATCACAAACGTGTGAGTTACTCTAGATTATAGAATACCATCACAAACGTGTGTGAGTTACTTTAGATTATAGAATACCACCACAAACATGTGTGAGCTACTCTAGATTATAGAATACCACCACAAACATGTGAGTTACTCTAGATTATAGAATACCACCACAAACACGTGTGAGTTACTCTAGATTATAGAATACCACCACAAACACGTGTGAGTTACTCTAGATTATAGAATACCACCACAAACATGTGAGTTACTCTAGATTATAGAATACCACCACAAACATGTGTGAGTTACTCTAGATTATAGAATACCACCACAAACATGTGTGAGCTACTCTAGATTATAGAATACCACCACAAACATGTGTGAGTTACTCTAGATTATAGAATACCACCACAAACATGTGTGAGTTACTCTAGATTATAGAATACCACCACAAACATGTGTGAGTTACTCTAGATTATAGAATACCACCACAAACATGTGTGAGTTACTCTAGATTATAGAATACCACCACAAACAGTGTGAGTTACTCTAGATTATAGAATACCACCACAAACGTGTGAGTTACTCTAGATTATAGAATACCACCACAAACATGTGAGTTACTCTAGATTATAGAATACCACCACAAACATGTGAGTTACTCTAGATTATAGAATACCACCACAAACATGTGTGAGCTACTCTAGATTATAGAATACCACCACAAACATGTGTGAGTTACTCTAGATTATAGAATACCACCACAAACATGTGTGAGTTACTCTAGATTATAGAATACCACCACAAACACGTGTGAGTTACTCTAGATTATAGAATACCACCACAAACATGTGTGAGTTACTCTAGATTATAGAATACCATCACAAACGTGTGTGAGTTACTCTAGATTATAGAATACCACCACAAACATGTGTGAGTTACTCTAGATTATAGAATACCACCACAAACATGTGAGTTACTCTAGATTATAGAATACCACCACAAACATGTGAGTTACTCTAGATTATAGAATACCACCACAAACATGTGTGAGTTACTCTAGATTATAGAATACCACCACAAACATGTGTGAGCTACTCTAGATTATAGAATACCACCACAAACATGTGAGTTACTCTAGATTATAGAATACCACCACAAACATGTGAGTTACTCTAGATTATAGAATACCACCACAAACATGTGTGAGTTACTCTAGATTATAGAATACCACCACAAACATGTGTGAGCTACTCTAGATTATAGAATACCACCACAAACATGTGTGAGCTACTCTAGATTATAGAATACCACCACAAACATGTGTGAGTTACTCTAGATTATAGAATACCACCACAAACATGTGAGTTACTCTAGATTATAGAATACCACCACAAACATGTGTGAGTTACTCTAGATTATAGAATACCACCACAAACATGTGTGAGTTACTCTAGATTATAGAATACCACCACAAACATGTGAGTTACTCTAGATTATAGAATACCACCACAAACATGTGAGTTACTCTAGATTATAGAATACCACCACAAACATGTGTGAGTTACTCTAGATTATAGAATACCACCACAAACATGTGTGAGTTACTCTAGATTATAGAATACCACCACAAACGTGTGAGTTACTCTAGATTATAGAATACCACCACAAACGTGTGAGTTACTCTAGATTATAGAATACCACCACAAACATGTGAGTTACTCTAGATTATAGAATACCACCACAAACATGTGAGTTATTCTAGATTATAGAATACCACCACAAACATGTGTGAGCTACTCTAGATTATAGAATACCACCACAAACATGTGTGAGCTACTCTAGATTATAGAATACCACCACAAACATGTGTGAGCTACTCTAGATTATAGAATACCACCACAAACATGTGTGAGTTACTCTAGATTATAGAATACCATCACAAACGTGTGTGAGTTACTCTAGATTATAGAATACCATCACAAACGTGTGTGAGTTACTCTAGATTATAGAATACCACCACAAACATGTGTGAGCTACTCTAGATTATAGAATACCACCGCAAACATGTGAGTTACTCTAGATTATAGAATACCACCACAAACATGTGAGTTACTCTAGATTATAGAATACCACCACAAACATGTGTGAGTTACTCTAGATTATAGAATACCACCACAAACATGTGTGAGCTACTCTAGATTATAGAATACCACCGCAAAAATGTGAGTTACTCTAGATTATAGAATACCACCACAAACATGTGAGTTACTCTAGATTATAGAATACCACCACAAACATGTGAGTTATTCTAGATTATAGAATACCACCACAAACATGTGTGAGCTACTCTAGATTATAGAATACCACCACAAACATGTGTGAGCTACTCTAGATTATAGAATACCACCACAAACACGTGTGAGTTACTCTAGATTATAGAATACCATCACAAACGTGTGTGAGTTACTCTAGATTATAGAATACCATCACAAACGTGTGTGAGTTACTCTAGATTATAGAATACCACCACAAACATGTGTGAGCTACTCTAGATTATAGAATACCACCACAAACACGTGTGAGTTACTCTAGATTATAGAATACCACCACAAACATGTGAGTTACTCTAGATTATAGAATACCACCACAAACATGTGTGAGTTACTCTAGATTATAGAATACCACCACAAACATGTGTGAGTTACTCTAGATTATAGAATACCACCACAAACATGTGAGTTACTCTAGATTATAGAATACCACCACAAACATGTGAGTTACTCTAGATTATAGAATACCACCACAAACATGTGAGTTACTCTAGATTATAGAATACCACCACAAACATTGTGAGCTACTCTAGATTATAGAATACCACCACAAACATGTGTGAGCTACTCTAGATTATAGAATACCACCACAAACATGTGTGAGTTACTCTAGATTATAGAATACCACCACAAACATGTGTGAGTTACTCTAGATTATAGAATACCATCACAAACGTGTGTGAGTTACTCTAGATTATAGAATACCATC
Source organism: Coregonus clupeaformis (assembly GCF_020615455.1). NCBI lineage: Eukaryota > Metazoa > Chordata > Actinopteri > Salmoniformes > Salmonidae > Coregonus > Coregonus clupeaformis. The sequence continues at coordinate 228,336 of NW_025533843.1, forward strand.
ACAAACGTGTGTGAGTTACTCTAGATTATAGAATACCACCACAAACATGTGAGCTACTCTAGATTATAGAATACCACCGCAAACATGTGAGTTACTCTAGATTATAGAATACCACCACAAACATGTGTGAGTTACTCTAGATTATAGAATACCACCACAAACATGTGAGTTACTCTAGATTATAGAATACCACCACAAACATGTGTGAGTTACTCTAGATTATAGAATACCACCGCAAACATGTGAGTTACTCTAGATTATAGAATACCACCACAAACATGTGAGTTACTCTAGATTATAGAATACCACCACAAACATGTGTGAGTTACTCTAGATTATAGAATACCACCACAAACATGTGTGAACTGCTCTAGATTATAGAATACCATCACAAACGTGTGAGTTACTCTAGATTATAGAATACCATCACAAACGTGTGAGTTACTCTAGATTATAGAATACCACCACGAATATGTGTGAGTTACTCTAGATTATAGAATACCACCACAAACATGTGAGTTACTCTAGATTATAGAATACCACCACAAACATGTGTGAGTTACTCTAGATTATAGAATACCACCACAAACATGTGAGTTACTCTAGATTATAGAATACCACCACAAACATGTGAGCTACTCTAGATTATAGAATACCACCACAAACATGTGTGAGTTACTCTAGATTATAGAATACCACCACAAACATGTGTGAGTTACTCTAGATTATAGAATACCACCACAAACATGTGAGTTACTCTAGATTATAGAATACCACCACGAACATGTGTGAGTTACTCTAGATTATAGAATACCACCACAAACATGTGAGTTACTCTAGATTATAGAATACCACCACAAACATGTGAGCTACTCTAGATTATATAATACCACCACAAACATGTGAGTTACTCTAGATTATAGAATACCACCACAAACATGTGTGAGTTACTCTAGATTATAGAATACCACCACAAACATGTGTGAGTTACTCTAGATCACGGAATACCATCACAAACATGTTTGAGTTACTCTAGATCACGGAACACCATCACAAACGTGTGATTTACTATAGATAACAGAATTCCATCACAAACGTGTGAGTTACTCTACATCACAGAATACCATCACAAGCGTGTGTGAGTTACTCTAGATTATAGAATACCATCACAAACATGTGTGAGCTACTCTAGATTATAGAATACCACCACAAACATGTGTGAGCTACTCTAGATTATAGAATACCACCACAAACATGTGTGAGCTACTCTAGATTATAGAATACCACCACAAACGTGTGAACTGCTCTAGATTATAGAATACATCACAAACATGTGAGTTACTCTGGATTATAGAATACCACCACAAACGTGTGAACTGCTCTAGATTATAGAATACCATCACAAACGTGTGAGTTACTCTAGATTATAGAATACCACCACAAACATGTGAGTTACTCTAGATTATAGAATACCATCACAAACATGTGTGAGTTACTCTAGATTATAGAATACCACCACAAACATGTGTGAGTTACTCTAGATTATAGAATACCACCACAAACATGTGTGAGCTACTCTAGATTATAGAATACCACCACAAACATGTGTGAGCTACTCTAGATTATAGAATACCACCACAAACATGTGTGAGTTACTCTAGATTATAGAATACTGTCACAAACACGTGTGAGTTACTCTAGATTATAGAATACCACCACAAACGTGTGAACTGCTCTAGATTATAGAATACATAACAAACGTGTGAGATACTCTAGATTATAGAATACCACCACAAACGTGTGAACTGCTCTAGATTATAGAATACCACCACAAACGTGAATTAATCTAGATTATAGAATACCACCACAAACATGTGTGAGCTACTCTAGATTATAGAATACCACCACAAACATGTGAGCTACTCTAGATTATAGAATACCACCACAAACATGTGTGAGCTACTCTAGATTATAGAATACCACCACAAACGTGTGTGAACTGCTCTAGATTATAGAATACCATCACAAACGTGTGAGTTACTCTAGATTATAGAATACCATCACAAACGTGTGAGTTACTCTAGATTATAGAATACCACCACGAACATGTGTGAGTTACTCTAGATTATAGAATACCACCACAAACATGTGAGTTACTCTAGATTATAGAATACCACCACAAACATGTGAGCTACTCTAGATTATAGAATACCACCACAAATATGTGAGTTACTCTAGATCCCTCAAACTCTGAAAGTTACTTGTTATAGAATACCCTCAAACATGTGGTGACTCAGATTATAGACCGGACACCAGGTGTGTGCTATCAGAACAGAAAATCGACAGGACATCGTAGAGAGTTGAACCTGCTCTAGATTATAGAATACCACCACAAACATGTGTGAGCTACTCTAGATTATAGAATACCACCACAAACATGTGTGAGTTACTCTAGATTATAGAATACCACCACAAACATGTGTGAGCTACTCTAGATTATAGAATACCACCACAAACATGTGTGAGTTACTCTAGATTATAGAATACCACCACAAACGTGTGAGTTACTCTAGATTATAGAATACCACCACAAACATGTGAGTTACTCTAGATTATAGAATACCACCACAAACATGTGTGAGCTACTCTAGATTATAGAATACCACCACAAACATGTGTGAGTTACTCTAGATTATAGAATACCACCACAAACATGTGTGAGTTACTCTAGATTATAGAATACCACCACAAACATGTGTGAGTTACTCTAGATTATAGAATACCACCACAAACATGTGTGAGCTACTCTAGATTATAGAATACCACCACAAACATGTGTGAGTTACTCTAGATTATAGAATACCACCACAAACATGTGTGAGTTACTCTAGATTATAGAATACCACCACAAACGTGTGAGTTACTCTAGATTATAGAATACCACCACAAACATGTGTGAGTTACTCTAGATTATAGAATACCACCACAAACATGTGTGAGTTACTCTAGATTATAGAATACCACCACAAACATGTGTGAGTTACTCTAGATTATAGAATACCACCACAAACATGTGTGAGCTACTCTAGATTATAGAATACCACCACAAACATGTGTGAGTTACTCTAGATTACAGAACCTCGAACACACTGCATATGATACCATCCAAATCAGGGTGATTATAGAATACACAAAGGTGTGGTTATTATAATAGAACAAAACGAGCTATTAGAGTGTAAGAGAGCTCTAGATTATAGAATACCACCACAAACATGTGTGAGTTACTCTAGATTATAGAATACCACCACAAACATGTGTGAGTTACTCTAGATTATAGAATACCACCACAAACATGTGAGTTACTCTAGATTATAGAATACCACCACAAACATGTGTGAGTTACTCTAGATTATAGAATACCACCACAAACATGTGAGTTACTCTAGATTATAGAATACCACCACAAACATGTGAGCTACTCTAGATTATAGAATACCACCACAAACATGTGTGAGTTACTCTAGATTATAGAATACCACCACAAACATGTGTGAGCTACTCTAGATTATAGAATACCACCACAAACGTGTGAGTTACTCTAGATTATAGAATACCACCACAAACGTGTGAGTTACTCTAGATTATAGAATACCACCACAAACATGTGAGTTACTCTAGATTATAGAATACCACCACAAACATGTGTGAGTTACTCTAGATTATAGAATACCACCACAAACATGTGAGTTACTCTAGATTATAGAATACCACCACAAACATGTGTGAGTTACTCTAGATTATAGAATACCACCACAAACATGTGAGTTATTCTAGATTATAGAATACCACCACAAACATGTGTGAGCTACTCTAGATTATAGAATACCACCACAAACATGTGAGTTACTCTAGATTATAGAATACCACCACAAACACGTGTGAGTTACTCTAGATTATAGAATACCACCACAAACACGTGTGAGTTACTCTAGATTATAGAATACCATCACAAACGTGTGTGAGTTACTCTAGATTATAGAATACCATCACAAACGTGTGTGAGTTACTCTAGATTATAGAATACCACCACAAACATGTGTGAGCTACTCTAGATTATAGAATACCACCACAAACATGTGAGTTACTCTAGATTATAGAATACCACCACAAACATGTGTGAACTGCTCTAGATTATAGAATACCATCACAAACGTGTGAGTTACTCTAGATTATAGAATACCATCACAAACGTGTGAGTTACTCTAGATTATAGAATACCACCACGAACATGTGTGAGTTACTCTAGATTATAGAATACCACCACAAACATGTGAGCTACTCTAGATTATAGAATACCACCACAAACATGTGAGTTACTCTAGATTATAGAATACCACCACAAACATGTGTGAGTTACTCTAGATTATAGAATACCACCACAAACATGTGAGTTACTCTAGATTATAGAATACCACCACGAACATGTGTGAGTTACTCTAGATTATAGAATACTACCACAAACATGTGTGAGCTACTCTAGATTATAGAATACCACCACAAACATGTGAGCTACTCTAGATTATAGAATACCACCACAAACATGTGAGTTACTCTAGATTATAGAATACCACCACAAACATGTGTGAGTTACTCTAGATTATAGAATACCACCACAAACATGTGTGAGCTACTCTAGATTATAGAATACCACCACAAACATGTGAGTTACTCTAGATTATAGAATACCACCACAAACATGTGTGAACTGCTCTAGATTATAGAATACCATCACAAACGTGTGAGTTACTCTAGATTATAGAATACCATCACAAACGTGTGAGTTACTCTAGATTATAGAATACCACCACGAACATGTGTGAGTTACTCTAGATTATAGAATACCACCACAAACATGTGTGAGCTACTCTAGATTATAGAATACCACCACAAACATGTGAGTTACTCTAGATTATAGAATACCACCACAAACATGTGTGAGTTACTCTAGATTATAGAATACCACCACAAACATGTGAGTTACTCTAGATTATAGAATACCACCACAAACATGTGTGAGTTACTCTAGATTATAGAATACCACCACAAACATGTGAGTTACTCTAGATTATAGAATACCACCACAAACATGTGAGCTACTCTAGATTATAGAATACCACCACAAACATGTGAGTTACTCTAGATTATAGAATACCACCACAAACATGTGAGTTACTCTAGATTATAGAATACCACCACAAACATGTGTGAGCTACTCTAGATTATAGAATACCACCACAAACATGTGAGTTACTCTAGATTATAGAATACCACCACAAACACGTGTGAGTTACTCTAGATTATAGAATACCACCACAAACACGTGTGAGTTACTCTAGATTATAGAATACCATCACAAACGTGTGTGAGTTACTCTAGATTATAGAATACCATCACAAACATGTGTGAGTTACTCTAGATTATAGAATACCACCACAAACATGTGTGAGCTACTCTAGATTATAGAATACCACCGCAAACATGTGAGTTACTCTAGATTATAGAATACCACCACAAACATGTGTGAACTGCTCTAGATTATAGAATACCATCACAAACGTGTGTGAGTTACTCTAGATTATAGAATACCACCACAAACATGTGTGAGTTACTCTAGATTATAGAATACCACCACGAAACATGTGTGAGTTACTCTAGATTATAGAATACCACCACAAACATGTGAGCTACTCTAGATTATAGAATACCACCACAAACATGTGAGTTACTCTAGATTATAGAATACCACCACAAACATGTGTGAGTTACTCTAGATTATAGAATACCACCACAAACATGTGAGTTACTCTAGATTATAGAATACCACCACGAACATGTGTGAGTTACTCTAGATTATAGAATACCACCACAAACATGTGAGTTACTCTAGATTATAGAATACCACCACAAACATGTGAGCTACTCTAGATTATAGAATACCACCACAAACATGTGTGAGTTACTCTAGATTATAGAATACCACCACAAACATGTGAGTTACTCTAGATTATAGAATACCACCACAAACATGTGAGCTACTCTAGATTATAGAATACCACCACAAACATGTGAGTTACTCTAGATTATAGAATACCACCACAAACATGTGTGAGTTACTCTAGATTATAGAATACCACCACAAACATGTGTGAGCTACTCTAGATTATAGAATACCACCACAAACATGTGAGTTACTCTAGATTATAGAATACCACCACAAACATGTGTGAGCTGCTCTAGATTATAGAATACCATCACAAACGTGTGAGTTACTCTAGATTATAGAATACCATCACAAACGTGTGAGTTACTCTAGATTATAGAATACCACCACAAACATGTGTGAGTTACTCTAGATTATAGAATACCACCACAAACATGTGAGCTACTCTAGATTATAGAATACCACCACAAACATGTGAGTTACTCTAGATTATAGAATACCACCACAAACATGTGTGAGTTACTCTAGATTATAGAATACCACCACAAACATGTGAGTTACTCTAGATTATAGAATACCACCACAAACATGTGTGAGTTACTCTAGATTATAGAATACCACCACAAACATGTGAGCTACTCTAGATTATAGAATACCACCACAAACATGTGAGCTACTCTAGATTATAGAATACCACCACAAACATGTGAGTTACTCTAGATTATAGAATACCACCACAAACATGTGTGAGTTACTCTAGATTATAGAATACCACCACAAACATGTGTGAGCTACTCTAGATTATAGAATACCACCACAAACATGTGAGTTACTCTAGATTATAGAATACCATCACAAACGTGTGAGTTACTCTAGATTATAGAATACCACCACGAACATGTGTGAGTTACTCTAGATTATAGAATACCACCACAAACATGTGAGTTACTCTAGATTATAGAATACCACCACAAACATGTGAGTTACTCTAGATTATAGAATACCACCACAAACATGTGTGAGTTACTCTAGATTATAGAATACCACCACAAACATGTGAGTTACTCTAGATTATAGAATACCACCACGAACATGTGAGTTACTCTAGATTATAGAATACCACCACAAACATGTGAACTACTCTAGATTATAGAATACCACCACAAACATGTGAGTTACTCTAGATTATAGAATACCACCACAAACATGTGTGAGTTACTCTAGATTATAGAATACCACCACAAACATGTGTGAGCTACTCTAGATTATAGAATACCACCACAAACATGTGAGTTACTCTAGATTATAGAATACCACCACAAACACGTGTGAGTTACTCTAGATTATAGAATACCACCACAAACACGTGTGAGTTACTCTAGATTATAGAATACCATCACAAACGTGTGTGAGTTACTCTAGATTATAGAATACCACCACAAACATGTGAGTTACTCTAGATTATAGAATACCACCACAAACATGTGTGAGTTACTCTAGATTATAGAATACCACCACAAACGTGTGAGCTACTCTAGATTATAGAATACCACCACAAACATGTGAGTTACTCTAGATTATAGAATACCACCACAAACACGTGTGAGTTACTCTAGATTATAGAATACCACCACAAACACGTGTGAGTTACTCTAGATTATAGAATACCACCACAAACACGTGTGAGTTACTCTAGATTATAGAATACCACCACAAACATGTGTGAGTTACTCTAGATTATAGAATACCACCACAAACATGTGAGTTACTCTAGATTATAGAATACCACCACAAACACGTGTGAGTTACTCTAGATTATAGAATACCACCACAAACACGTGTGAGTTACTCTAGATTATAGAATACCATCACAAACGTGTGTGAGTTACTCTAGATTATAGAATACCATCACAAACGTGTGTGAGTTACTCTAGATTATAGAATACCACCGCAAACATGTGTGAGCTACTCTAGATTATAGAATACCACCGCAAACATGTGTGAGTTACTCTAGATTATAGAATACCACCACAAACATGTGTGAGTTACTCTAGATTATAGAATACCACCACAAACATGTGAGTTACTCTAGATTATAGAATACCACCACAAACATGTGAGTTACTCTAGGTCACACTTGATCACAGAATACCATTGCAAACACTGGCGTTGAATCCAGACTACTGTTATTTGAGAGATGGGGGCAGGAGGGGACAGGAAACATAGGACATCACATAGGACATCACACCCTTCCACCAGGAGAATGGTCTCCTCCTACCAGCGGAACAAACAGCCAGGGGATTTAGCTGCTGTAGAAGAGGCTTGATGTGCACCAGTAGCCAGGCCCAGTGTTCTGTAATGAAGGACTGTAGTGTCGTGTCTAGCATCCAGCCAGTGTCAGAACAGTGAAGGAAAGTTGTTAATCTGACAGGCTAGGCAATGCCTCTATCACTGCTCCCGTGTAGTTGGTTAGAGATGGTTATCCATAACCCTCCTCTTGGCGCCCTGCCTTCCAGCCTTCCATGGAAAACAATTCTGGGACTGATGGAACAAGACTGTCCCTGTCCTTCCTTTCCCAGAATTCCAGCAGAGATAACTCATCCATTCCTTGGGTGTGTTCCAGGACCACTTCCTCCCTGTCTTCCTCCCAGGACCTCTATCTCCCTGCCTCTCCTCCCCAGAGATGGACACCAGAATGCTGAGTATATCCTAGGAGTCATAGGCTTTAGTCTTCCCTAACCACAGATCTAGGATCAGTTTACCCTACCCCAGTCCCAACCTTAACCATCAGCTGGATGACAAAAGATATCTGGGGAAGGGGCAACTTCCACCATCGTCTATGGCAGGTTACTTTATTTATTTTACTCACTCTACCCCTCCACCCTCTCTGTCTGCCCTACCAACCCCCCTCTACCCCCTCCACCCTCTCTGTCTGCCCTACCAACCCCCTCTACCCCCTCCACCTTCTCTGTCTGCCCTACCAACCCCCTCTACCCCCTCCACCTTCTCTGTCTGCCCTACCAACCCCCTCTACCCCCTCCACCCTCTCTGTCTGCCCTACCTACCCCCTCTACCCCCTCCACCCTCTGTCTGCCCTACCTACCCCCTCCACCTTCTCTGTCTGCCCTACCAACCCCCTCTACCCCTCCACCCTCTCTGTCTGCCCTACCTACCCCCTCCACCCTCTCTGTCTGCCCTACCTACCCCCTCCACCCTCTCTGTCTGCCCTACCAACCTCCTCTACCCCTCCACCTTATCTGTCTGCCCTACCAACCCCCTCTACCCCTCCACCTTATCTGTCTGCCCTACCAACCCCCTCTACCCCCTCCACCTTCTCTGTCTGCCCTACCAACCCCCTCTACCCCCTCCACCCTCTCCGTCTGCCCTACCAACCCCCTCTACCCCTCCACCCTCTCCGTCTGCCCTACCAACCCCCTCTACCCCCTCCACCCTCTCTGTCTGCCCTACCTACCCCCTCCACCCTCTCTGTCTGCCCTACCTCCCCCCTTCACCTTCTCTGTCTGCCCTACCAACCCCCTCTACCCCCTCCACCTTCTCTGTCTGCCCTACCAACCCCCTCTACCCTATCCACCTTCTCTGTCTGCCCTACCAACCCCCTCTACCCCCTCCACCCTCTCTGTCTGCCCTACCAACCCCCTCTACCCCCTCCACCCTCTCTGTCTGCCCTACTAACCCCCTCTACCCCCTCCACCCTCTCTGTCTGCCCTACTAACCCCCTCTACCCCCTCCACCCTCTCTGTCTGCCCTACCAACCCCCTCTACCCCCTCCACCCTCTCTGTCTGCCCTACCAACCCCCTCTACCCCTCCACCCTCTCTGTCTGCCCTACCTACCCCCTCCACCCTCTCTGTCTGCCCTACTAACCCCCTCTACCCCCTCCACCCTCTCTGTCTGCCCTACCAACCCCCTCTACCCCTCCACCCTCTCTGTCTGAAAACCCAGCCCCTCTCCACCCCCCAAACCAACCGCTGCCCCTCAGGAGATCAGCCAGCCCAGAGCAGAGCAGGAAATATGGAAGTGTCTAATTCAGGCCACTTACAGGAAACAGGAAACTATTTCCACTCAGCAGATTTAGTAAGTCAAACTCTCCCGGGAGTAGGTGGGGAGGCGGGTGGCAATATATTAGTCTGAAAAAATGGACATGGATTCTATTCGTTTACATTTTAGTCATTTAGCAGACACTCTTATCCAGAGCGACTTACAGTTAGTGCATACATTTATATTTTTCATACTGGCCCCCCGTGGGATACGAACCCACAACCCTGGCGTAGCAAACGCCATGCTCTACCAACTGAGCTACATCCCTGCCGGCCATTCCCTCCCCTACCCTGGACGACGCTGGGCCAATTGTGCGCCGCCCCATGGGTCTCCCGGTCGCGGCCGGGAGACCACTGCGCCACTCGGGAGGCTATTCGTTTTATGTACATGGATTCTATTCGTTTAATTTTTTGTTTCTTTGGGGGGGGGGGGTGGATCAGCTTGAATAATGCAGATAGATTCTAACTTCCATCAATGTAATTATCTGCATCACTTCCAATCCCCCATATGTTTTTTTTCTCGCAAATATATATAAACGTGTATATATATATATATATATATATAAACATACATACATATAGTTGAAGTGGGAAGTTTACATACACCTTAGCCAAATACATTTAAACTGTATTTTATACATGATTGTGATGTGTCCTCAGGGGCCAGGGATCAGATTTACACAACCAAGGGTGGAGGTCGCACCGAATTAGTCAACATCTTTTGATGACAATTCTACAGATGAAACACTGGAAATAGTCAAACGTAACGGTAAACTTGTAAAGCGTTGGTATGTGTCCTGTGTGTCCCCAGAGGCCAGACGCCGGCGGAATCAGACTATCAGCTGTTGGAGATCGCCCTGCGGTTGGAGATGTACGGAGTCAGACTGCACCCTGCTAAGGACCGAGAGGGGATCCAGCTCAGTCTGGCTGTGTCCCATATCGGGGTGCTGGTGTTTCAGGTACCTCAGGGTTATATATATATCCACCAGACATTTAACCACCAGGGACATGGGAGTAACGCTGTCCTTAGGATACCTCAGGGTTATATATATATATATACACCAGACATTTAACCACCAGGGACATGGGAGTAATGCTGTCGTTAGGAGACCTCAGGGTTATATATATATATATGCACCAGACATTTAACCACCAGGGACATGGGAGTAATGCTGTCCTTAGGAGACCTCAGGGTTATATATATATATATGCACCAGACATTTAACCACCAGGGACATGGGAGTAACGCTGTCCTTAGGAGACCTCAGGGTTATATATATATATATGCACCAGACATTTAACCACCAGGGACATGGGAGTAATGCTGTCCTTAGGAGACCTCAGGGTTATATATATATATGCACCAGACATTTAACCACCAGGGACATGGGAGTAATGCTGTCCTTAGGAGACCTCAGGGTTATATATATATATGCACCAGACATTTAACCACCAGGGACATGGGAGTAACGCTGTCGTTAGGAGACCTCGGGGTTATATATATATATATGCACCAGACATTTAACCACCAGGGACATGGGAGTAATGCTGTCCTTAGGAGACCTCAGGGTTATATATATATATATATATATATATATATATATGCACCAGATATTTAACCACCAGGGACATGGGAGTAACGCTGTCCTTAGGATACCTCAGGGTTATATATATATATATCCACCAGATATTTAACCACCAGGGACATGGGAGTAATGCTGTCCTTAGGATACCTCAGGGTTATATATATATATGCACCAGACATTTAACCACCAGGGACATGGGAGTAACGCTGTCGTTAGGAGACCTCGGGGTTATATATATATATATGCACCAGACATTTAACCACCAGGGACATGGGAGTAATGCTGTCCTTAGGAGACCTCAGGGTTATATATATATATATATATGCACCAGATATTTAACCACCAGGGACATGGGAGTAACGCTGTCCTTAGGATACCTCAGGGTTATATATATATATATACCAGACATTTAACCACCAGGGACATGGGAGTAATGCTGTCCTTAGGAGACCTCAGGGTTATATATATATATATACACCAGACATTTAACCACCAGGGACATGGGAGTAATGCTGTCCTTAGGAGACCTCAGGGTTATATATATATATATGCACCAGACATTTAACCACCAGGGACATGGGAGTAATGCTGTCGTTAGGATACCTCAGGGTTATATATATATATGCACCAGATATTTAACCACCAGGGACATGGGAGTAATGCTGTCCTTAGGAGACCTCAGGGTTATATATATATATGCACCAGATATTTAACCACCAGGGACATGGGAGTAATGCTGTCGTTAGGATACCTCAGGGTTATATATATATATGCACCAGATATTTAACCACCAGGGACATGGGAGTAATGCTGTCGTTAGGATACCTCAGGGTTATATATATATATGCACCAGATATTTAACCACCAGGGACATGGGAGTAATGCTGTCCTTAGGAGACCTCAGGGTTATATATATATATGCACCAGATATTTAACCACCAGGGACATGGGAGTAATGCTGTCCTTAGGATACCTCAGGGTTATATATATATATGCACCAGATAGTTAACCACCAGGGACATGGGAGTAATGCTGTCCTTAGGAGACCTCAGGGTTATATATATATATATATACACCAGACATTTAACCACCAGGGACATGGGAGTAATGCTGTCCTTAGGAGACCTCAGGGTTATATATATATATATATGCACCAGACATTTAACCACCAGGGACATGGGAGTAATGCTGTCCTTAGGAGACCTCAGGGTTATATATATATATATGCACCAGACATTTAACCACCAGGGACATGGGAGTAATGCTGTCGTTAGGATACCTCAGGGTTATATATATATATGCACCAGATATTTAACCACCAGGGACATGGGAGTAATGCTGTCCTTAGGAGACCTCAGGGTTATATATATATATGCACCAGACATTTAACCACCAGGGACATGGGAGTAATGCTGTCCTTAGGAGACCTCGGGGTTATATATATATATATGCACCAGATATTTAACCACCAGGGACATGGGAGTAATGCTGTCCTTAGGAGACCTCAGGGTTATATATATATGCACCAGACATTTAACCACCAGGGACATGGGAGTAATGCTGTCCTTAGGATACCTCAGGGTTATATATATATATATGCACCAGACATTTAACCACCAGGGACATGGGAGTAATGCTGTCGTTAGGAGACCTCAGGGTTATATATATATATATGCACCAGACATTTAACCACCAGGGACATGGGAGTAATGCTGTCCTTAGGATACCTCAGGGTTATATATATATATATGCACCAGACATTTAACCACCAGGGACATGGGAGTAATGCTGTCCTTAGGAGACCTCAGGGTTATATATATATATATGCACCAGACATTTAACCACCAGGGACATGGGAGTAATGCTGTCCTTAGGAGACCTCAGGGTTATATATATATGCACCAGACATTTAACCACCAGGGACATGGGAGTAATGCTGTCGTTAGGAGACCTCGGGGTTATATATATATATATCCACCAGACATTTAACCACCAGGGACATGGGAGTAATGCTGTCGTTAGGAGACCTCAGGGTTATATATATATATATACACCAGACATTTAACCACCAGGGACATGGGAGTAACGCTGTCCTTAGGAGACCTCAGGGTTATATATATATATATGCACCAGACATTTAACCACCAGGGACATGGGAGTAATGCTGTCCTTAGGAGACCTCAGGGTTATATATATATATATGCACCAGACATTTAACCACCAGGGACATGGGAGTAACGCTGTCCTTAGGATACCTCAGGGTTATATATATATGCACCAGATATTTAACCACCAGGGACATGGGAGTAATGCTGTCGTTAGGATACCTCAGGGTTATATATATATGCACCAGACATTTAACCACCAGGGACATGGGAGTAATGCTGTCCTTAGGAGACCTCAGGGTTATATATATATATATCCACCAGACATTTAACCACCAGGGACATGGGAGTAACGCTGTCGTTAGGAGACCTCAGGGTTATATATATATATATGCACCAGACATTTAACCACCAGGGACATGGGAGTAATGCTGTCCTTAGGAGACCTCAGGGTTATATATATATATATGCACCAGACATTTAACCACCAGGGACATGGGAGTAATGCTGTCGTTAGGAGACCTGGGTTATATATATATATATATGCACCAGACATTTAACCACCAGGGACATGGGAGTAATGCTGTCGTGAGGATACCTCAGGGTTATATATATATATATCCACCAGACATTTAACCACCAGGGACATGGGAGTAACGCTGTCCTTAGGATACCTCAGGGTTATATATATATGCACCAGATATAACCACCAGGGACATGGGAGTAATGCTGTCCTTAGGAGACCTCAGGGTTATATATATATATATCCACCAGATATTTAACCACCAGGGACATGGGAGTAATGCTGTCCTTAGGAGACCTCAGGGTTATATATATATATATGCACCAGACATTTAACCACCAGGGACATGGGAGTAACGCTGTCCTTAGGATACCTCAGGGTTATATATATATGCACCAGACATTTAACCACCAGGGACATGGGAGTAACGCTGTCCTTAGGAGACCTCAGGGTTATATATATATATATGCACCAGACATTTAACCACCAGGGACATGGGAGTAACGCTGTCCTTAGGATACCTCAGGGTTATATATATATATATGCACCAGATATTTAACCACCAGGGACATGGGAGTAATGCTGTCGTTAGGATACCTCAGGGTTATATATATATGCACCAGATATTTAACCACCAGGGACATGGGAGTAATGCTGTCGTTAGGAGACCTCGGGGTTATATATATATGCACCAGACATTTAACCACCAGGGACATGGGAGTAACGCTGTCCTTAGGAGACCTCAGGGTTATATATATATGCACCAGACATTTAACCACCAGGGACATGGGAGTAATGCTGTCCTTAGGAGACCTCAGGGTTATATATATATATATGCACCAGACATTTAACCACCAGGGACATGGGAGTAATGCTGTCGTTAGGATACCTCAGGGTTATATATATATGCACCAGACATTTAACCACCAGGGACATGGGAGTAATGCTGTCGTTAGGATACCTCAGGGTTATATGTATATATATGCACCAGACATTTAACCACCAGGGACATGGGAGTAATGCTGTCGTTAGGAGACCTCAGGGTTATATATATATATATGCACCAGACATTTAACCACCAGGGACATGGGAGTAATGCTGTCCTTAGGAGACCTCAGGGTTATATATATATGCACCAGACATTTAACCACCAGGGACATGGGAGTAATGCTGTCGTTAGGAGACCTCGGGGTTATATATATATGCACCAGACATTTAACCACCAGGGACATGGGAGTAACGCTGTCCTTAGGAGACCTCAGGGTTATATATATATATATGCACCAGACATTTAACCACCAGGGACATGGGAGTAACGCTGTCGTTAGGATACCTCAGGGTTATATATATATATATATGCACCAGACATTTAACCACCAGGGACATGGGAGTAACGCTGTCGTTAGGATACCTCAGGGTTATATATATATATATATGCACCAGACATTTAACCACCAGGGACATGGGAGTAATGCTGTCGTTAGGAGACCTCAGGGTTATATATATATATATGCACCAGACATTTAACCACCAGGGACATGGGAGTAATGCTGTCCTTAGGATACCTCAGGGTTATATATATATGCACCAGACATTTAACCACCAGGGACATGGGAGTAACGCTGTCCTTAGGAGACCTCAGGGTTATATATATATATATGCACCAGACATTTAACCACCAGGGACATGGGAGTAACGCTGTCGTTAGGATACCTCAGGGTTATATATATATGCACCAGACATTTTAACCACCAGGGACATGGGAGTAACGCTGTCCTTAGGAGACCTCAGGGTTTATATATATATATATGCACCAGATATTTAACCACCAGGGACATGGGAGTAACGCTGTCGTTAGGATACCTCAGGGTTATATATATATGCACCAGACATTTAACCACCAGGGACATGGGAGTAACGCTGTCCTTAGGAGACCTCAGGGTTATATATATATATATGCACCAGACATTTAACCACCAGGGACATGGGAGTAATGCTGTCGTTAGGAGACCTCAGGGTTATATATATATGCACCAGACATTTAACCACCAGGGACATGGGAGTAACGCTGTCGTTAGGATACCTCAGGGTTATATATATATATATGCACCAGACATTTAACCACCAGGGACATGGGAGTAATGCTGTCGTTAGGATACCTCAGGGTTATATATATATGCACCAGATATTTAACCACCAGGGACATGGGAGTAACGCTGTCCTTAGGAGACCTCAGGGTTATATATATATGCACCAGATATTTAACCACCAGGGACATGGGAGTAATGCTGTCCTTAGGAGACCTCAGGGTTATATATATATATATCCACCAGACATTTAACCACCAGGGACATGGGAGTAACGCTGTCCTTAGGATACCTCAGGGTTATATATATATGCACCAGATATTTAACCACCAGGGACATGGGAGTAACGCTGTCCTTAGGAGACCTCAGGGTTATATATATATATATGCACCAGATATTTAACCACCAGGGACATGGGAGTAACGCTGTCGTTAGGAGACCTCAGGGTTATATATATATATATGCACCAGATATTTAACCACCAGGGACATGGGAGTAACGCTGTCCTTAGGATACCTCAGGGTTATATATATATATCCACCAGACATTTAACCACCAGGGACATGGGAGTAATGCTGTCCTTAGGAGACCTCAGGGTTATATATATATATATACACCAGACATTTAACCACCAGGGACATGGGAGTAATGCTGTCGTTAGGATACCTCAGGGTTATATATATATATATACACCAGACATTTAACCACCAGGGACATGGGAGTAATGCTGTCCTTAGGAGACCTCAGGGTTATATATATATATATGCACCAGACATTTAACCACCAGGGACATGGGAGTAACGCTGTCCTTAGGAGACCTCAGGGTTATATATATATATATGCACCAGACATTTAACCACCAGGGACATGGGAGTAACGCTGTCCTTAGGAGACCTCAGGGTTATATATATATATATGCACCAGACATTTAACCACCAGGGACATGGGAGTAATGCTGTCGTTAGGAGACCTCAGGGTTATATATATATATATGCACCAGATATTTAACCACCAGGGACATGGGAGTAATGCTGTCCTTAGGAGACCTCAGGGTTATATATATATATATCCACCAGACATTTAACCACCAGGGACATGGGAGGAATGCTGTCGTTAGGAGACCTCAGGGTTATATATATATATATGCACCAGATATTTAACCACCAGGGACATGGGAGTAACGCTGTCCTTAGGAGACCTCAGGGTTATATATATATGCACCAGACATTTAACCACCAGGGACATGGGAGTAACGCTGTCCTTAGGAGACCTCAGGGTTATATATATATATATCCACCAGACATTTAACCACCAGGGACATGGGAGTAACGCTGTCGTTAGGATACCTCAGGGTTATATATATATGCACCAGATATTTAACCACCAGGGACATGGGAGTAATGCTGTCGTTAGGAGACCTCAGGGTTATATATTATATATGCACCAGACATTTAACCACCAGGGACATGGGAGTAATGCTGTCGTTAGGATACCTCAGGGTTATATATATATATATGCACCAGATATTTAACCACCAGGGACATGGGAGTAACGCTGTCGTGAGGATACCTCAGGGTTATATATATATGCACCAGACATTTAACCACCAGGGACATGGGAGTA
Organism: Coregonus clupeaformis; assembly: GCF_020615455.1. Classification (NCBI taxonomy): domain Eukaryota; kingdom Metazoa; phylum Chordata; class Actinopteri; order Salmoniformes; family Salmonidae; genus Coregonus; species Coregonus clupeaformis. Next base: position 246,318 of record NW_025533843.1, read on the forward strand.
ACGCTGTCCTTAGGATACCTCAGGGTTATATATATATATGCACCAGACATTTAACCACCAGGGACATGGGAGTAATGCTGTCGTTAGGATACCTCAGGGTTATATATATATATATCCACCAGACATTTAACCACCAGGGACATGGGAGTAATGCTGTCCTTAGGAGACTTCAGGGTTATATATATATATATGCACCAGATATTTAACCACCAGGGACATGGGAGTAACGCTGTCGTTAGGAGACCTCAGGGTTATATATATATATATGCACCAGATATTTAACCACCAGGGACATGGGAGTAACGCTGTCGTGAGGATACCTCAGGGTTATATATATATATATGCACCAGACATTTAACCACCAGGGACATGGGAGTAATGCTGTCCTTAGGAGACCTCAGGGTTATATATATATATATGCACCAGACATTTAACCACCAGGGACATGGGAGTAATGCTGTCCTTAGGAGACCTCAGGGTTATATATATATATATGCACCAGATATTTAACCACCAGGGACATGGGAGTAATGCTGTCCTTAGGATACCTCAGGGTTATATATATATATATCCACCAGACATTTAACCACCAGGGACATGGGAGTAACGCTGTCGTTAGGATACCTCAGGGTTATATATATATGCACCAGATATTTAACCACCAGGGACATGGGAGTAATGCTGTCCTTAGGATACCTCAGGGTTATATATACAGTGGGGCAAAAAAGTATTTAGTCAGCCACCAATTGTGCAAGTTCTCCCACTTAAAAAGATGAGAGAGGCCTGTAATTTTCATCATAGGTACACGTCAACTATGACAGACAAATTGAGAAAAAAAATCCAGAAAATCCCATTGTAGGATTTTTTAATGAATTTATTTGCAAATTATGGTGGAAAATAAGTATTTGGTCACCTACAAACAAGCAAGATTTCTGGCTCTCACAGACCTGTAACTTCTTCTTTAAGAGGCTCCTCTGTCCTCCACTCGTTACCTGTATTAATGGCACCTGTTTGAACTTGTTATCAGTATAAAAGACACCTGTCCACTACCTCAAACAGTCATACTCCAAACTTCACAATGGCCAAGACCAAAGAGCTGTCAAAGGACACCAAAAACAAAATTGTAGACCTGCACCAGGCTGGGAAGACTGAATCTGCAACAGGTAAGCAGCTAGGTTTGAAGAAATCAACTGTGGGAGCAATTATTAGGAAATGGAAGACATACAAAACCACTGATAATCTCCCTCGATCTGGGGCTCCATGCAAGATCTCACCCCGTGGGGTCAAAATGATCACAAGAACGGTGAGCAAAAATCCCAGAACCACACGGGGGACCTAGTGAATGACCTGCTGAGAGCTGGGACCAAAGTAACAAAGCCAACCATCAGTAACACACTACGCCGCCAGGGACTCAAATCCTGCAGTGCAAGACGTGTCCCCCTGCTTAAGCCAGTACATGTCCAGGCCCGTCTGAAGTGCATTTGGATGATCCAGAAGAGGATTGGGAGAATGTCATATGGTCAGATGAAACCAAAATATAACTTTTTGGTAAAAACTCAACTCGTCATGTTTGGAGGACAAAGAATGCTGAGTTGCATCCAAAGAACACCATACCTACTGTGAAGCATGGGGTTGGAAACATCATGCTTTGGGGCTGTTTTTCTGCAAAGGGACCAGGGACGACTGATCCGTGTAAAGGAAAGAATGAATGGGGCCATGTATCGTGAGATTTTGAGTGAAACCCTCCTTCCATCAGCAAGGGCATTGAAGATGAAACGTGGCTGGGTCTTTCAGCATGACAATGATCCCAAACACACCGCCCGGGCAACGAAGGAGTGGCTTCGTAAGAAGCATTTCAAGGTCCTGGAGTGGCCTAGCCAGTCTCCAGATCTCAACCCCATAGAAAATATTTGGAGGGAGTTGAAAGTCTGTGTTGCCCAGCGACAGCCCCAAAACATCACTGCTCTAGAGGAGATCTGCATGGAGGAATGGGCCAAAATACCAGCAACAGTGTGTGAAAACCTTGTGAAGACTTACAGAAAACGTTTGACCTGTGTCATTGCCAACAAAGGGTATATAACAAAGTATTGAGAAACTTTTGTTATTGACCAAATACTTATTTTCCACCATCATATGCCAATAAATTCATTAAAAATCCTACAATGGGATTTTCTGGATTTTTTTTCTCAATTTGTCTGTCATAGTTGACGTGTACCTATGATGAAAATTACAGGCCTCTCTCATCTTTTTAAGTGGGAGAACTTGCACAATTGGTGGCTGACTAAATACTTTTTTTCCCCACTGTATATGCACCAGACATTTAACCACCAGGGACATGGGAGTAATGCTGTCCTTAGGAGACCTCAGGGTTATATATATATATATGCACCAGACATTTAACCACCAGGGACATGGGAGTAACGCTGTCGTTAGGAGACCTCAGGGTTATATATATATATATCCACCAGACATTTAACCACCAGGGACATGGGAGTAATGCTGTCCTTAGGAGACCTCAGGGTTATATATATATATATACACCAGACATTTAACCACCAGGGACATGGGAGTAATGCTGTCCTTAGGAGACCTCAGGGTTATATATATATATATATGCACCAGACATTTAACCACCAGGGACATGGGAGTAATGCTGTCCTTAGGAGACCTCAGGGTTATATATATATATATATGCACCAGACATTTAACCACCAGGGACATGGGAGTAATGCTGTCGTTAGGATACCTCAGGGTTATATATATATATGCACCAGATATTTAACCACCAGGGACATGGGAGTAATGCTGTCCTTAGGAGACCTCAGGGTTATATATATATATGCACCAGATATTTAACCACCAGGGACATGGGAGTAATGCTGTCGTTAGGATACCTCAGGGTTATATATATATATGCACCAGATATTTAACCACCAGGGACATGGGAGTAATGCTGTCGTTAGGATACCTCAGGGTTATATATATATATGCACCAGATATTTAACCACCAGGGACATGGGAGTAATGCTGTCCTTAGGGAGACCTCAGGGTTATATATATATATGCACCAGATATTTAACCACCAGGGACATGGGAGTAATGCTGTCCTTAGGATACCTCAGGGTTATATATATATATGCACCAGATATTTAACCACCAGGGACATGGGAGTAATGCTGTCCTTAGGAGACCTCAGGGTTATATATATATATATACACCAGACATTTAACCACCAGGGACATGGGAGTAATGCTGTCCTTAGGAGACCTCAGGGTTATATATATATATATATGCACCAGACATTTAACCACCAGGGACATGGGAGTAATGCTGTCCTTAGGAGACCTCAGGGTTATATATATATATATGCACCAGACATTTAACCACCAGGGACATGGGAGTAATGCTGTCGTTAGGATACCTCAGGGTTATATATATATATGCACCAGATATTTAACCACCAGGGACATGGGAGTAATGCTGTCCTTAGGAGACCTCAGGGTTATATATATATATGCACCAGACATTTAACCACCAGGGACATGGGAGTAATGCTGTCCTTAGGAGACCTCGGGGTTATATATATATATATGCACCAGATATTTAACCACCAGGGACATGGGAGTAATGCTGTCCTTAGGATACCTCAGGGTTATATATATATGCACCAGACATTTAACCACCAGGGACATGGGAGTAATGCTGTCCTTAGGATACCTCAGGGTTATATATATATATATCCACCAGACATTTAACCACCAGGGACATGGGAGTAACGCTGTCCTTAGGATACCTCAGGGTTATATATATATATCCACCAGACATTTAACCACCAGGGACATGGGAGTAATGCTGTCCTTAGGAGACCTCAGGGTTATATATATATGCACCAGACATTTAACCACCAGGGACATGGGAGTAATGCTGTCGTTAGGAGACCTCGGGGTTATATATATATATATCCACCAGACATTTAACCACCAGGGACATGGGAGTAATGCTGTCGTTAGGAGACCTCAGGGTTATATATATATATATACACCAGACATTTAACCACCAGGGACATGGGAGTAACGCTGTCCTTAGGAGACCTCAGGGTTATATATATATATATGCACCAGACATTTAACCACCAGGGACATGGGAGTAATGCTGTCCTTAGGAGACCTCAGGGTTATATATATATATATGCACCAGACATTTAACCACCAGGGACATGGGAGTAACGCTGTCCTTAGGATACCTCAGGGTTATATATATATGCACCAGACATTTAACCACCAGGGACATGGGAGTAACGCTGTCCTTAGGAGACCTCAGGGTTATATATATATACACCAGACATTTAACCACCAGGGACATGGGAGTAATGCTGTCGTTAGGAGACCTCAGGGTTATATGTATATATATGCACCAGATATTTAACCACCAGGGACATGGGAGTAATGCTGTCGTTAGGATACCTCAGGGTTATATATATATGCACCAGACATTTAACCACCAGGGACATGGGAGTAATGCTGTCCTTAGGAGACCTCAGGGTTATATATATATATATGCACCAGACATTTAACCACCAGGGACATGGGAGTAATGCTGTCGTTAGGATACCTCAGGGTTATATATATATGCACCAGACATTTAACCACCAGGGACATGGGAGTAATGCTGTCCTTAGGATACCTCAGGGTTATATATATATGCACCAGATATTTAACCACCAGGGACATGGGAGTAATGCTGTCGTTAGGATACCTCAGGGTTATATATATATGCACCAGACATTTAACCACCAGGGACATGGGAGTAATGCTGTCCTTAGGAGACCTCAGGGTTATATATATATATATCCACCAGACATTTAACCACCAGGGACATGGGAGTAATGCTGTCGTTAGGATACCTCAGGGTTATATATATATGCACCAGATATTTAACCACCAGGGACATGGGAGTAATGCTGTCCTTAGGATACCTCAGGGTTATATATATATGCACCAGATATTTAACCACCAGGGACATGGGAGTAATGCTGTCGTTAGGATACCTCAGGGTTATATATATATGCACCAGACATTTAACCACCAGGGACATGGGAGTAATGCTGTCCTTAGGAGACCTCAGGGTTATATATATATATATCCACCAGACATTTAACCACCAGGGACATGGGAGTAACGCTGTCGTTAGGAGACCTCAGGGTTATATATATATATATGCACCAGACATTTAACCACCAGGGACATGGGAGTAATGCTGTCCTTAGGAGACCTCAGGGTTATATATATATATATGCACCAGACATTTAACCACCAGGGACATGGGAGTAATGCTGTCGTTAGGAGACCTCGGGGTTATATATATATATATATGCACCAGACATTTAACCACCAGGGACATGGGAGTAATGCTGTCGTGAGGATACCTCAGGGTTATATATATATATATCCACCAGACATTTAACCACCAGGGACATGGGAGTAACGCTGTCCTTAGGATACCTCAGGGTTATATATATATGCACCAGATATTTAACCACCAGGGACATGGGAGTAATGCTGTCCTTAGGAGACCTCAGGGTTATATATATATATATCCACCAGATATTTAACCACCAGGGACATGGGAGTAATGCTGTCCTTAGGAGACCTCAGGGTTATATATATATGCACCAGACATTTAACCACCAGGGACATGGGAGTAACGCTGTCCTTAGGATACCTCAGGGTTATATATATATGCACCAGACATTTAACCACCAGGGACATGGGAGTAACGCTGTCCTTAGGAGACCTCAGGGTTATATATATATATATGCACCAGACATTTAACCACCAGGGACATGGGAGTAACGCTGTCCTTAGGATACCTCAGGGTTATATATATATATGCACCAGATATTTAACCACCAGGGACATGGGAGTAATGCTGTCGTTAGGATACCTCAGGGTTATATATATATGCACCAGATATTTAACCACCAGGGACATGGGAGTAATGCTGTCGTTAGGAGACCTCGGGGTTATATATATATGCACCAGACATTTAACCACCAGGGACATGGGAGTAACGCTGTCCTTAGGAGACCTCAGGGTTATATATATATGCACCAGACATTTAACCACCAGGGACATGGGAGTAATGCTGTCCTTAGGAGACCTCAGGGTTTATATATATATATGCACCAGACATTTAACCACCAGGGACATGGGAGTAATGCTGTCGTTAGGATACCTCAGGGTTATATATATATGCACCAGACATTTAACCACCAGGGACATGGGAGTAATGCTGTCGTTAGGATACCTCAGGGTTATATGTATATATATGCACCAGACATTTAACCACCAGGGACATGGGAGTAATGCTGTCGTTAGGAGACCTCAGGGTTATATATATATATATGCACCAGACATTTAACCACCAGGGACCTGGGAGTAATGCTGTCCTTAGGAGACCTCAGGGTTATATATATATGCACCAGACATTTAACCACCAGGGACATGGGAGTAATGCTGTCGTTAGGAGACCTCGGGGTTATATATATATGCACCAGACATTTAACCACCAGGGACATGGGAGTAACGCTGTCCTTAGGAGACCTCAGGGTTATATATATATATATATGCACCAGACATTTAACCACCAGGGACATGGGAGTAACGCTGTCGTTAGGATACCTCAGGGTTATATATATATATATATGCACCAGACATTTAACCACCAGGGACATGGGAGTAATGCTGTCCTTAGGATACCTCAGGGTTATATATATATGCACCAGACATTTAACCACCAGGGACATGGGAGTAACGCTGTCCTTAGGAGACCTCAGGGTTATATATATATATATGCACCAGACATTTAACCACCAGGGACATGGGAGTAACGCTGTCGTTAGGATACCTCAGGGTTATATATATATGCACCAGACATTTAACCACCAGGGACATGGGAGTAACGCTGTCCTTAGGAGACCTCAGGGTTATATATATATATATGCACCAGATATTTAACCACCAGGGACATGGGAGTAACGCTGTCGTTAGGATACCTCAGGGTTATATATATATGCACCAGACATTTAACCACCAGGGACATGGGAGTAACGCTGTCCTTAGGAGACCTCAGGGTTATATATATATATATGCACCAGACATTTAACCACCAGGGACATGGGAGTAATGCTGTCGTTAGGAGACCTCAGGGTTATATATATATGCACCAGACATTTAACCACCAGGGACATGGGAGTAACGCTGTCCTTAGGAGACCTCAGGGTTATATATATATATATGCACCAGACATTTAACCACCAGGGACATGGGAGTAATGCTGTCCTTAGGAGACCTCAGGGTTATATATATATATATGCACCAGACATTTAACCACCAGGGACATGGGAGTAATGCTGTCGTTAGGATACCTCAGGGTTATATATATATATATGCACCAGACATTTAACCACCAGGGACATGGGAGTAACGCTGTCCTTAGGAGACCTCAGGGTTATATATATATATATATGCACCAGACATTTAACCACCAGGGACATGGGAGTAATGCTGTCCTTAGGAGACCTCAGGGTTATATATATATATATACACCAGACATTTAACCACCAGGGACATGGGAGTAATGCTGTCGTTAGGATACCTCAGGGTTATATATATATATATACACCAGACATTTAACCACCAGGGACATGGGAGTAATGCTGTCCTTAGGAGACCTCAGGGTTATATATATATATATGCACCAGACATTTAACCACCAGGGACATGGGAGTAACGCTGTCCTTAGGAGACCTCAGGGTTATATATATATATATGCACCAGACATTTAACCACCAGGGACATGGGAGTAATGCTGTCCTTAGGAGACCTCAGGGTTATATATATATATATGCACCAGACATTTAACCACCAGGGACATGGGAGTAATGCTGTCGTTAGGAGACCTCAGGGTTATATATATATATATGCACCAGACATTTAACCACCAGGGACATGGGAGTAATGCTGTCCTTAGGGAGACCTCAGGGTATATATATATATATCCACCAGACATTTAACCACCAGGGACATGGGAGTAATGCTGTCGTTAGGAGACCTCAGGGTTATATATATATATATGCACCAGATATTTAACCACCAGGGACATGGGAGTAACGCTGTCCTTAGGAGACCTCAGGGTTATATATATATGCACCAGACATTTAACCACCAGGGACATGGGAGTAATGCTGTCCTTAGGAGACCTCAGGGTTATATATATATATGCACCAGATATTTAACCACCAGGGACATGGGAGTAATGCTGTCGTTAGGATACCTCAGGGTTATATATATATATCCACCAGACATTTAACCACCAGGGACATGGGAGTAACGCTGTCGTTAGGATACCTCAGGGTTATATATATATGCACCAGATATTTAACCACCAGGGACATGGGAGTAATGCTGTCGTTAGGAGACCTCAGGGTTATATATTATATATGCACCAGACATTTAACCACCAGGGACATGGGAGTAATGCTGTCGTTAGGATACCTCAGGGTATATATATATATATGCACCAGATATTTAACCACCAGGGACATGGGAGTAACGCTGTCGTGAGGATACCTCAGGGTTATATATATATGCACCAGACATTTAACCACCAGGGACATGGGAGTAACGCTGTCCTTAGGATACCTCAGGGTTATATATATATATATACACCAGACATTTAACCACCAGGGACATGGGAGTAATGCTGTCGTTAGGAGACCTCAGGGTTATATATATATGCACCAGACATTTAACCACCAGGGACATGGGAGTAACGCTGTCCTTAGGAGACCTCAGGGTTATATATATATACACCAGACATTTAACCACCAGGGACATGGGAGTAATGCTGTCGTTAGGAGACCTCAGGGTTATATATATATGCACCAGACATTTAACCACCAGGGACATGGGAGTAATGCTGTCCTTAGGATACCTCAGGGTTATATATATATATGCACCAGACATTTAACCACCAGGGACATGGGAGTAATGCTGTCGTTAGGATACCTCAGGGTTATATATATATATATCCACCAGACATTTAACCACCAGGGACATGGGAGTAATGCTGTCCTTAGGAGACCTCAGGGTTATATATATATATATGCACCAGATATTTAACCACCAGGGACATGGGAGTAACGCTGTCGTTAGGAGACCTCAGGGTTATATATATATATATGCACCAGATATTTAACCACCAGGGACATGGGAGTAACGCTGTCGTGAGGATACCTCAGGGTTATATATATATATATGCACCAGACATTTAACCACCAGGGACATGGGAGTAATGCTGTCCTTAGGATACCTCAGGGTTATATATATATGCACCAGACATTTAACCACCAGGGACATGGGAGTAATGCTGTCCTTAGGAGACCTCAGGGTTATATATATATATATGCACCAGACATTTAACCACCAGGGACATGGGAGTAACGCTGTCGTTAGGAGACCTCAGGGTTATATATATATATATCCACCAGACATTTAACCACCAGGGACATGGGAGTAACGCTGTCCTTAGGAGACCTCATGGTTATATATATATGCACCAGACATTTAACCACCAGGGACATGGGAGTAATGCTGTCGTTAGGATACCTCAGGGTTATATATATATGCACCAGACATTTAACCACCAGGGACATGGGAGTAACGCTGTCCTTAGGAGACCTCAGGGTTATACAGTGGGGCAAAAAAGTATTTAGTCAGCCACCAATTGTGCAAGTTCTCCCACTTAAAAAGATGAGAGAGGCCTGTAATTTTCATCATAGGTACACGTCAACTATGACAGACAAATTGAGAAAAAAAAATCCAGAAAATCCCATTGTAGGATTTTTAATGAATTTATTTGCAAATTATGGTGGAAAATAAGTATTTGGTCACCTACAAACAAGCAAGATTTCTGGCTCTCACAGACCTGTAACTTCTTCTTTAAGAGGCTCCTCTGTCCTCCACTCGTTACCTGTATTAATGGCACCTGTTTGAACTTGTTATCAGTATAAAAGACACCTGTCCACAACCTCAAACAGTCACACTCCAAACTTCACAATGGCCAAGACCAAAAGAGCTGTCAAAGGACACCAAAAACAAAATTGTAGACCTGCACCAGGCTGGGGAAGACTGAATCTGCAACAGGTAAGCAGCTTGGTTTGAAGAAATCAACTGTGGGAGCAATTATTAGGAAATGGAAGACATACAAGACCACTGATAATCTCCCTCGATCTGGGGCTCCATGCAAGATCTCACCCCGTGGGGTCAAAATGATCACAAGAACGGTGAGCAAAATCCCAGAACCACACGGGGGGACCTAGTGAATGACCTGCTGAGAGCTGGGACCAAAGTAACAAAGCCAACCATCAGTAACACACTACGCCGCCAGGGACTCAAATCCTGCAGTGCGAGACGTGTCCCCCTGCTTAAGCCAGTACATGTCCAGGCCCGTCTGAAGTGCATTTGGATGATCCAGAAGAGGATTGGGAGAATGTCATATGGTCAGATGAAACCAAAATATAACTTTTTGGTAAAAACTCAACTCGTCATGTTTGGAGGACAAAGAATGCTGAGTTGCATCCAAAGAACACCATACCTACTGTGAAGCATGGGGTTGGAAACATCATGCTTTGGGGGCTGTTTTTCTGCAAAGGGACCAGGACGACTGATCCGTGTAAAGGAAAGAATGAATGGGGCCATGTATCGTGAGATTTTGAGTGAAACCCTCCTTCCATCAGCAAGGGCATTGAAGATGAAACGTGGCTGGGTCTTTCAGCATGACAATGATCCCAAACACACCGCCCGGGCAACGAAGGAGTGGCTTCGTAAGAAGCATTTCAAGGTCCTGGAGTGGCCTAGCCAGTCTCCAGATCTCAACCCCATAGAAAATATTTGGAGGGAGTTGAAAGTCTGTGTTGCCCAGCGACAGCCCCAAAACATCACTGCTCTAGAGGAGATCTGCGTGGAGGAATGGGCCAAAATACCAGCAACAGTGTGTGAAAACCTTGTGAAGACTTACAGAAAACGTTTGACCTGTGTCATTGCCAACAAAGGGTATATAACAAAGTATTGAGAAACTTTTGTTATTGACCAAATACTTATTTTCCACCATCATATGCCAATAAATTCATTAAAAAATCCTACAATGTGATTTTCTGGATTTTTTTTCTATTTTGTCTGTCATAGTTGACGTGTACCTATGATGAAAATTACAGGCCTCTCTCATCTTTTTAAGTGGGAGAACTTGCACAATTGGTGGCTGACTAAATACTTTTTTTCCCCACTGTATATATATGCACCAGATATTTAACCACCAGGGACATGGGAGTAATGCTGTCGTTAGGAGACCTCAGGGTTATATATATATATATGCACCAGACATTTAACCACCAGGGACATGGGAGTAATGCTGTCGTTAGGATACCTCAGGGTTATATATATATGCACCAGACATTTAACCACCAGGGACATGGGAGTAACGCTGTCGTGAGGATACCTCAGGGTTATATATATATGCACCAGATATTTAACCACCAGGGACATGGGAGTAATGCTGTCGTTAGGATACCTCAGGGTTATATATATATGCATTTTTCTGGATTTTTTTGTTGTTATTCTGTCTCTCACTGTTCAAATAAACCAACCATTAAAATTATAGACTGATCATGTCTTTGTCTGTGGGCAAATGTACAAAATCAGCAGGGGATCAAATACTTTTTTCCCTCACTGTATAGTGTACATATCTATTTTTAAACGGTAATTTATTTTATTTAACCTTTATTTAACCAGGTAAACCAGTTGAGAACAAGTTCTCATTTACAACTGCGACCTGGCCAAGATAAAGCAAAGCAGTGCGATAAAAACAACAACACAGAGTTTTATATATGGGGTAAAACAAAACATAAAGTCAACAACACAATAGATGGTTGTTTTATTTTCCTCCATAACAGCAGGTTACATGGTTATAGGCCCTGGGCCCACTATCACCCATAGGATATTACAACACTTTGGAATGATAACAGCAGGTTACATGGTTATAGGCCCTGGGCCCACTATCACCCATAGGATATTACAACACTTTGGAATGATAACAGCAGGTTACATGGTTATAGGCCCTGGGCCCACTATCACCCATAGGATATTACAACACTTTGGAATGATAACAGCAGGTTACATGGTTATAGGCCCTGGGCCCACTATCACCCATAGGATATTACAACACTTTGGAATGATAACAGCAGGTTACATGGTTATGGGCCCTGGGCCCACTATCACCCATAGGATATTACAACACTTTGAATGATAACAGCAGGTTACATGGTTATAGGCCCGGGGCCCACTATCACCCATAGGATATTACAACACTTTGGAATGATAACAGCAGGTTACATGGTTATAGGCCCTGGGCCCACTATCACCCATAGGATATTACAACACTTTGGAATGATAACAGCAGGTTACATGGTTATAGGCCCTGGGCCCACTATCACCCATAGGATATTACAACACTTTGGAATGATAACAGCAGGTTACATGGTTATAGGCCCTGGGCCCACTATCACCCATAGGATATTACAACACTTTGGAATGATAACAGCAGGTTACATGGTTATAGGCCCTGGGCCCACTATCACCCATAGGATATTACAACACTTTGGAATGACCCAAACTGCTTCTTTCTGATTGGAGCTTGGAGCTGTCCACCGGGCAGGGCTCATAGAGAGCTTGCGTGTTCACGAACTGCCATAAACCCATGCCCAAGACCAAAACAAACCAAAACATCACAAACTATTGGCATGATACATGCAGAAACTGTTCCCAACTGTTTGGAAGCATGCGGACGCCTTCATGTAGACCTAGTGTTGTTATACAGGAGGACACGGCAAGAACCTAGTGTTGTTATACAGGAGGACGCAGCAAGAACCTAGTGTTGTTATACAGGAGGACACGGCAAGAACCTAGTGTTGTTATACAGGAGGACACGGCAAGAACCTAGTGGTGTTATACAGGAGGACGCAGCAAGAACCTAGTGTTGTTATACAGGAGGACACGGCAAGAACCTAGTGGTGTTATACAGGAGGACGCGGCAAGAACCTAGTGGTGTTATACAGGAGGACGCAGCAAGAACCTAGTGGTGTTATACAGGAGGACGCGGCAAGAACCTAGTGGTGTTATACAGGAGGACACAGCAAGAACCTAGTGTTGTTATACAGGAGGACGCAGCAAGAACCTAGTGTTGTTATACAGGAGGACGCAGCAAGAACCTAGTGTTGTTATACAGGAGGACGCAGCAAGAACCTAGTGTTGTTATACAGGAGGACGCAGCAAGAACCTAGTGTTGTTATACAGGAGGACACAGCAAGAACCTAGTGTTGTTATACAGGAGGACACAGCAAGAACCTAGTGGTGTTATACAGGAGGACACAGCAAGAACCTAGTGTTGTTATACAGGAGGACACAGCAAGAACCTAGTGTTGTTATACAGGAGGACACAGCAAGAACCTAGTGTTATACAGGAGGACACAGCAAGAACCTAGTGTTGTTATACAGGAGGACACAGCAAGAACCTAGTGTTGTTATACAGGAGGACGCAGCAAGAACCTAGTGTTGTTATACAGGAGGACACAGCAAGAACCTAGTGTTGTTATACAGGAGGACGCAGCAAGAACCTAGTGTTGTTATACAGGAGGACACAGCAAGAACCTAGTGTTGTTATACAGGAGGACGCAGCAAGAACCTAGTGTTATACAGGAGGACGCAGCAAGAACCTAGTGTTGTTATACAGGAGGACACAGCAAGAACCTAGTGTTGTTATACAGGAGGACACGGCAAGAACCTAGTGGTGTTATACAGGAGGACGCAGCAAGAACCTAGTGGTGTTATACAGGAGGACACGGCAAGAACCTAGTGGTGTTATACAGGAGGACGCAGCAAGAACCTAGTGTTGTTATACAGGAGGACACAGCAAGAACCTAGTGGTGTTATACAGGAGGACACAGCAAGAACCTAGTGTTGTTATACAGGAGGACACAGCAAGAACCTAGTGTTGTTATACAGGAGGACGCAGCAAGAACCTAGTGGTGTTATACAGGAGGACGCAGCAAGAACCTAGTGTTGTTATACAGGAGGACGCAGCAAGAACCTAGTGGTGTTATACAGGAGGACACGGCAAGAACCTAGTGGTGTTATACAGGAGGACGCAGCAAGAACCTAGTGTTGTTATACAGGAGGACACAGCAAGAACCTAGTGGTGTTATACAGGAGGACACAGCAAGAACCTAGTGTTGTTATACAGGAGGACACAGCAAGAACCTAGTGTTGTTATACAGGAGGACGCAGCAAGAACCTAGTGTTGTTATACAGGAGGACACAGCAAGAACCTAGTGTTGTTATACAGGAGGACGCAGCAAGAACCTAGTGTTGTTATACAGGAGGACACAGCAAGAACCTAGTGTTGTTATACAGGAGGACACAGCAAGAACCTAGTGGTGTTATACAGGAGGACGCAGCAAGAACCTAGTGTTGTTATACAGGAGGACGCAGCAAGAACCTAGTGTTGTTATACAGGAGGACACAGCAAGAACCTAGTGGTGTTATACAGGAGGACACAGCAAGAACCTAGTGGTGTTATACAGGAGGACGCAGCAAGAACCTAGTGTTGTTATACAGGAGGACGCAGCAAGAACCTAGTGTTATACAGGAGGACACAGCAAGAACCTAGTGTTGTTATACAGGAGGACACAGCAAGAACCTAGTGTTGTTATACAGGAGGACACAGCAAGAACCTAGTGTTGTTATACAGGAGGACACGGCAAGAACCTAGTGTTGTTATACAGGAGGACGCAGCAAGAACCTAGTGTTGTTATACAGGAGGACGCAGCAAGAACCTAGTTTTGTTATACAGGAGGACGCAGCAAGAACCTAGTGTTATACAGGAGGACACAGCAAGAACCTAGTGTTGTTATACAGGAGGACACAGCAAGAACCTAGTGTTGTTATACAGGAGGACGCAGCAAGAACCTAGTGTTATACAGGAGGACACAGCAAGAACCTAGTGTTGTTATACAGGAGGACGCAGCAAGAACCTAGTGTTGTTATACAGGAGGACACAGCAAGAACCTAGTGTTGTTATACAGGAGGACACAGCAAGAACCTAGTGTTGTTATACAGGAGGACACAGCAAGAACCTAGTGTTGTTATACAGGAGGACGCAGCAAGAACCTAGTGTTGTTATACAGGAGGACACAGCAAGAACCTAGTGTTGTTATACAGGAGGACGCAGCAAGAACCTAGTGTTGTTATACAGGAGGACGCAGCAAGAACCTAGTGTTGTTATACAGGAGGACGCAGCAAGAACCTAGTGTTGTTATACAGGAGGACGCAGCAAGAACCTAGTGTTATACAGGAGGACGCAGCAAGAACCTAGTGTTATACAGGAGGACACAGCAAGAACCTAGTGTTGTTATACAGGAGGACGCAGCAAGAACCTAGTGTTGTTATACAGGAGGACGCAGCAAGAACCTAGTGTTGTTATACAGGAGGACACGGCAAGAACCTAGTGTTGTTATACAGGAGGACGCAGCAAGAACCTAGTGTTGTTATACAGGAGGACACGGCAAGAACCTAGTGTTGTTATACAGGAGGACGCAGCAAGAACCTAGTGTTGTTATACAGGAGGACACAGCAAGAACCTAGTGTTGTTATACAGGAGGACGCAGCAAGAACCTAGTGTTGTTATACAGGAGGACACAGCAAGAACCTAGTGTTGTTATACAGGAGGACGCAGCAAGAACCTAGTGTTGTTATACAGGAGGACACAGCAAGAACCTAGTGTTGTTATACAGGAGGACACAGCAAGAACCTAGTGTTATACAGGAGGACGCAGCAAGAACCTAGTGGTGTTATACAGGAGGACGCAGCAAGAACCTAGTGTTGTTATACAGGAGGACACAGCAAGAACCTAGTGTTGTTATACAGGAGGACACAGCAAGAACCTAGTGTTGTTATACAGGAGGACACAGCAAGAACCTAGTGTTATACAGGAGGACACAGCAAGAACCTAGTGTTGTTATACAGGAGGACACAGCAAGAACCTAGTGTTGTTATACAGGAGGACGCAGCAAGAACCTAGTGGTGTTATACAGGAGGACGCAGCAAGAACCTAGTGTTGTTATACAGGAGGACACGGCAAGAACCTAGTGTTGTTATACAGGAGGACACAGCAAGAACCTAGTGTTATACAGGAGGACGCAGCAAGAACCTAGTGTTATACAGGAGGACGCAGCAAGAACCTAGTGTTGTTATACAGGAGGACACAGCAAGAACCTAGTGTTATACAGGAGGACGCAGCAAGAACCTAGTGGTGTTATACAGGAGGACGCAGCAAGAACCTAGTGTTGTTATACAGGAGGACACAGCAAGAACTAGATTCTAATGAGATCTACTCTGCAATGCCTGGACTCGACTGTTTGGCTTCTCACCTGTCAGGTGGCTTCTCACCTATCAGGTGGCTTCTCACCTATCAGGTGGCTTCTCACCTGTCAGATGGCTTCTCACCTATCAGGTGGCTTCTCCCCTATCAGGTGGCTTCTCACCTATCAGGGGGCTTCTCACCTATCAGGTGGCTTCTCACCTATCAGGTGGCTTCTCACCTATCAGGTGGCTTCTCACCTATCAGGTGGCTTCTCAACTATCAGGTGGCTTCTCACCTATCAGGTGATCCCGCAGTTTCTGGGAGCTTTAGTTGAATAATAGGCTTACATTCTGCAGAATTTCTCATTCAGGAACCACTTGGGTGATTTAGTTTGGGGCTGCAGTTTAACGATGAATAATTGGCTTAAAGATGCTGAATAATGTAGGTTGCGATTCACTCCAGGATCCAGGAGTTGAACGAGTGTGTGTGATAGATAGATAGATAGAGAGATAGATAGATATGTATATGTTAAGAGTAGAAGTGGAGAAACGAGGTGAAACATGTAGATGACTGTCTGGGAAGTGTTCTCTGTGATAGAGAATCTTATGTCCTGTATGTATGAATGTTGTCCAACCAACTGAAACTCCTCTCTCCTATAGGGACTCACTAAGATCAATGCTTTTAACTGGTCTAAACTCTCTCCTATAGGGACTCACTAAGATCAATGCTTTTAACTGGTCTGAACTCTCTCCTATAGGGACTCACTAAGATCAATGCTTTTAACTGGTCTAAACTCTCTCCTATAGGGACTCACTAAGATCAATGCTTTTAACTGGTCTAAACTCTCTCCTATAGGGACTCACTAAGATCAATGCTTTTAACTGGTCTGAACTCTCTCCTATAGGGACTCACTAAGATCAATGCTTTTAACTGGTCTAAACTCTCTCCTATAGGGACTCACTAAGATCAATGCTTTTAACTGGTCTAAACTCTCTCCTATAGGGACTCACTAAGATCAATGCTTTTAACTGGTCTAAACTCTCTCCTATAGGGAAACACTAAGATCAATGCTTTTAACTGGTCTAAACTCTCTCCTATAGGGACTCACTAAGATCAATGCTTTTAACTGGTCGAAACTCTCTCCTATAGGGACTCACTAAGATCAATGCTTTTAACTGGTCGAAACTCTCTCCTATAGGGACACACTAAGATCAATGCTTTTAACTGGTCGAAACTCTCTCCTATAGGGACTCACTAAGATCAATGCTTTTAACTGGTCTAAACTCTCTCCTATAGGGACACACTAAGATCAATGCTTTTAACTGGTCTAAACTCTCTCCTATAGGGACACACTAAGATCAATGCTTTTAACTGGTCGAAAGTCCGCAAGCTCAGCTTCAAGAGGAAACGTTTTTTCATCAAACTCAGACCAGATCTCAACGTAAGTCCTTTTTCCACGGCTTGGCAGAATGACTACATTCTGATTTGGTTGAGATGGCGTTGATTATTTCTCAGTAAATGCACAGCAATATTCAACGGTTATGAAGTAGTTCCAACACTGTTTTTTATTATTGGCCTAGATGAAAACAGCCCATGTTTCTCCTGTTCTAACCGTTGCTAAGTTCTGTGTTCTAACCGTTGCTAAGCTCTGTGTTCTAACCGTTGCTAAGCTCTGTGTTCTAACCGTTGCTAAGCTCTGTGTTCTAACCGTTGCTAAGCTCTGTGTTCTAACCGTTGCTAAGCTCTGTGTTCTAACCGTTGCTAAGCTCTGTGTTCTAACCGTTGCTAAGCTCTGTGTTCTAACTGTCGCTAAGCTCTGTGTTCTAACCGTTGCTAAGCTCTGTGTTCTAACCGTTGCTAAGCTCTGTGTTCTAACCGTTGCTAAGCTCTGTGTTCTAACCGTTGCTAAGCTCTGTGTTCTAACCGTTGCTAAGCTCTGTGTTCTAACTGTCGCTAAGCTCTGTTCTAACCGTCGCTAAGCTCTGTGTTCTAACCGTTGCTAAGCTCTGTGTTCTAACCGTTGCTAAGCTCTGTGTTCTAACCGTTGCTAAGCTCTGTGTTCTAACCGTTGCTAAGCTCTGTGTTCTAACCGTCGCTAAGCTCTGTGTTCTAACCGTCGCTAAGCTCTGTGTTCTAACCGTTGCTAAGCTCTGTGTGCCTGCGCTGTACCCCCTGCAGCAGAGTGCGTACCAGGACACTCTGGAGTTTGGGATGGCCAGTAGAGACTGCTGTAAGATCTTCTGGAAAATCTGTGTGGAGCACCATGCCTTCTTCAGACTGATGGAGGAACCCAAGCCTCAACCCAAAGCTGTTCTCTTCACCAGGGGGTCCTCATTCAGGTTTAGGTAGGCTTGGGTGGAGCTTGGACATATTTACATTTTAGTCATTTTAGCAGACGCTGTTATCCAGAGCAACTTACAGGAGCAATTAGGGTTAAGTGCCTTGCTCAAGGGCACGTTGACAGTTTGTTCACCTAGTTGGCTAAGGGGATTCGAACCAGCGACCTTTCGTTTACTGGCCCAACGCTCTAAACCGCTATGCTTGTAGAGGTTTAGGTAGCCTGGGTGGGTGGAGCTTGTAGAGGTTTAGGTAGGCTGGGTGGGTGGAGCTTGTAGAGGTTTAGGTAGCCTGGGTGGGTGGAGCTTGTAGAGGTTTAGGTAGCCTGGGTGGGTGGAGCTTGTAGAGGTTTAGGTAGGGTGGGTGGAGCTTGTAGAGGTTTAGGTAGCCTGGGTGGGTGGAGCTTGTAGAGGTTTAGGTAGGGTGGGTGGAGCTTGTAGAGGTTTAGGTAGGGTGGGTGGAGCTTGTAGAGGTTTAGGTAGGGTGGGTGGAGCTTGTAGAGGTTTAGGTAGCCTGGGTGGGTGGAGCTTGTAGAGGTTTAGGTAGCCTGGGTGGGTGGAGCTTGTAGAGGTTTAGGTAGCCTGGGTGGGTGGAGCTTGTAGAGGTTTAGGTGGGCTGGGTGGGTGGAGCTTGTAGAGGTTTAGGTAGGGTGGGTGGAGCTTGTAGAGGTTTAGGTAGGGTGGGTGGAGCTTGTAGAGGTTTAGGTAGCCTGGGTGGGTGGAGCTTGTAGAGGTTTAGGTAGGGTGGGTGGAGCTTGTAGAGGTTTAGGTAGGGTGGGTGGAGCTTGTAGAGGAGGGGCCTGGGTGGGTGGAGCTTGTAGAGGAGGGGCCTGGGTGGGTGGAGCTTGTAGAGGAGGGGCCTGGGTGGGTGGAGCTTGTAGAGGAGGGGCCTGGGTGGACACTGCATATATATGCACATTAACCATGCACATTAATATATATGCACATTAACCAACAACAACAGATTGATACTGGACACAACAATCCAACCTTTCCTATTGTATCAGGGCCCTTCACTGTGCTGCTTCATAAGACCTCTGTGTTTCAACATGCTCCAACATGTTCTTTTTCTGTCTCTCTTTATATCTGCAGCGGTCGGACACAGAAGCAGGTTTTTGATTACGTCAAGGACGCAGAGTTCAAAAAGGTCCCTTTTGAAAGGTGAGGCTTCACATTGTCTGGTCTGAATGTCAGCCTCTCTTCCCCCGAGGCTTGTTTGTGTCCCTTTGCCTCACCAGTTCCTAGACTGAGCCTCCCTCCTCTCCCCCATCAGGAAACACAGTAAGAAGGTGTCCACCTGCAGCCTGGCACCCCAGGATAGAAAGAGATCCACAATGCAGAAAGAGGTCAGGATATCACTGTGACCTTTCTCTCTTTGATTCAGAGGAGAAGGAATAGAGTTAGTCTGTGTACTTCTCTTTAACAAAGATATCGCAGAGTACCCCTTTTAACCTCCCTCCCTCCCTCCCTCTATCCCTCCCTCCCTCTCTCCCTCCCTTCCTCTCTCTCTCCCTCCCTCTCTCACTCTCTCCCTCCCTCCCTCTCTCTCTCACCCTCCCTCCTCCCTCTCTCCCTCCCTCCCCCTCTCCCCCTCCCCCCTCTCCCCCTCCCTCTCCCCCTCCCCCTCCCTCCCTCCCTCCCTCCCTCCCTCCCTCCCTCCTCTCCTCTCCAGAGTGTCTCAGTGGACCAGACAGACTATCCTCTCAGGCTGACCCTCCAGGCCCCGGTGGACGACCCTACAGTGAGCTCGGCCAGCCACACCAACGGCCAGCAGATCCCAGGTCCAGCCTGGCAGCCAGCTAAAGGCAGCAGCTCTTCTATCCCCTGCTTCCACTGTTCTGATATAGATAGTGAACATGAGGCCTAGGCCTGTTCCTACTAGTTATTATCTAAAGAAGGGCCTGGCTGTTCCTACCAGTTCCCTGATAAAGATGTCATCAATAAATGTCTTCAATAGTTAATAATTCTAACAAAATGCCATATCTGAAACAACCTGAAGTTTAGAGTTTAGAGAGCTCCAGGTCCTTGGTACTACTGATGTTCCTGTTGGTGTGTTGATGAAGTTTAGAGAGCTCCAGGTCCTTGGTACTACTGATGTTACTGTTGGTGTGTTGATGAAGTTTAGAGAGCTCCAGGTCCTTGGTACTACTGATGTTCCTGTTGGTGTGTTGATGAAGTTTAGAGAGCTCCAGGTCCTTGGTACTACTGATGTTACTGTTGGTGTGTTGATGAAGTTTAGAGAGCTCCAGGTCCTTGGTACTACTGATGTTACTGTTGGTGTGTTGATGAAGTTTAGAGAGCTCCAGGTCCTTGGTACTACTGATGTTACTGTTGGTGTGGTGATGAAGTTTAGAGAGCTCCAGGTCCTTGGTACTACTGATGTTACTGTTGGTGTGTTGATGAAGTTTAGAGAGCTCCAGGTCCTTGGTACTACTGATGTTACTGTTGGTGTGTTGATGAAGTTTAGAGAGCTCCAGGTCCTTGGTACTACTGATGTTACTGTTGGTGTGTTGATGAAGTTTAGAGAGCTCCAGGTCCTTGGTACTACTGATGTTACTGTTGGTGTGGTGATGAAGTTTAGAGAGCTCCAGGTCCTTGGTACTACTGATGTTACTGTTGGTGTGTTGATGAAGTTTAGAGAGCTCCAGGTCCTTGGTACTACTGATGTTACTGTTGGTGTGTTGATGAAGTTTAGAGAGCTCCAGGTCCTTGGTACTACTGATGTTCCTGTTGGTGTGTTGATGAAGTTTAGAGAGCTCCAGGTCCTTGGTACTACTGATGTTACTGTTGGTGTGTTGATGAAGTTTAGAGAGCTCCAGGTCCTTGGTACTACTGATGTTACTGTTGGTGTGTTGATGAAGTTTAGAGAGCTCCAGGTCCTTGGTACTACTGATGTTACTGTTGGTGTGGTGATGAAGTTTAGAGAGCTCCAGGTCCTTGGTACTACTGATGTTACTGTTGGTGTGTTGATGAAGTTTAGAGAGCTCCAGGTCCTTGGTACTACTGATGTTACTGTTGGTGTGTTGATGAAGTTTAGAGAGCTCCAGGTCCTTGGTACTACTGATGTTACTGTTGGTGTGTTGATGAAGTTTAGAGAGCTCCAGGTCCTTGGTACTACTGATGTTCCTGTTGGTGTGGTGATGAAGTTTAGAGAGCTCCAGGTCCTTGGTACTACTGATGTTACTGTTGGTGTGTTGATGAAGTTTAGAGAGCTCCAGGTCCTTGGTACTACTGATGTTACTGTTGGTGTGTTGATGAAGTTTAGAGAGCTCCAGGTCCTTGGTACTACTGATGTTACTGTTGGTGTGTTGATGAAGTTTAGAGAGCTCCAGGTCCTTGGTACTACTGATGTTACTGTTGGTGTGTTGATGAAGTTTAGAGAGCTCCAGGTCCTTGGTACTACTGATGTTCCTGTTGGTGTGTTGATGAAGTTTAGAGAGCTCCAGGTCCTTGGTACTACTGATGTTACTGTTGGTGTGTTGATGAAGTTTAGAGAGCTCCAGGTCCTTGGTACTACTGATGTTACTGTTGGTGTGTTGATGAAGTTTAGAGAGCTCCAGGTCCTTGGTACTACTGATGTTACTGTTGGTGTGTTGATGAAGTTTAGAGAGCTCCAGGTCCTTGGTACTACTGATGTTACTGTTGGTGTGTTGATGAAGTTTAGAGAGCTCCAGGTCCTTGGTACTACTGATGTTACTGTTGGTGTGTTGATGAAGTTTAGAGAGCTCCAGGTCCTTGGTACTACTGATGTTACTGTTGGTGTGTTGATGAAGTTTAGAGAGCTCCAGGTCCTTGGTACTACTGATGTTACTGTTGGTGTGTTGATGAAGTTTAGAGAGCTCCAGGTCCTTGGTACTACTGATGTTACTGTTGGTGTGTTGATGAAGTTTAGAGAGCTCCAGGTCCTTGGTACTACTGATGTTCCTGTTGGTGTGTTGATGAAGTTTAGAGAGCTCCAGGTCCTTGGTACTACTGATGTTACTGTTGGTGTGTTGATGAAGTTTAGAGAGCTCCAGGTCCTTGGTACTACTGATGTTACTGTTGGTGTGTTGATGAAGTTTAGAGAGCTCCAGGTCCTTGGTACTACTGATGTTCCTGTTGGTGTGTTGATGAAGTTTAGAGAGCTCCAGGTCCTTGGTACTACTGATGTTACTGTTGGTGTGTTGATGAAGTTTAGAGAGCTCCAGGTCCTTGGTACTACTGATGTTACTGTTGGTGTGTTGATGAAGTTTAGAGAGCTCCAGGTCCTTGGTACTACTGATGTTCCTGTTGGTGTGTTGATGAAGTTTAGAGAGCTCCAGGTCCTTGGTACTACTGATGTTCCTGTTGGTGTGTTGATGAAGTTTAGAGAGCTCCAGGTCCTTGGTACTACTGATGTTACTGTTGGTGTGTTGATGAAGTTTAGAGAGCTCCAGGTCCTTGGTACTACTGATGTTACTGTTGGTGTGTTGATGAAGTTTAGAGAGCTCCAGGTCCTTGGTACTACTGATGTTCCTGTTGGTGTGTTGATGAAGTTTAGAGAGCTCCAGGTCCTTGGTACTACTGATGTTCCTGTTGGTGTGTTGATGAAGTTTAGAGAGCTCCAGGTCCTTGGTACTACTGATGTTCCTGTTGGTGTGTTGATGAAGTTTAGAGAGCTCCAGGTCCTTGGTACTACTGATGTTACTGTTGGTGTGTTGATGAAGTTTAGAGAGCTCCAGGTCCTTGGTACTACTGATGTTCCTGTTGGTGTGTTGATGAAGTTTAGAGAGCTCCAGGTCCTTGGTACTACTGATGTTACTGTTGGTGTGTTGATGAAGTTTAGAGAGCTCCAGGTCCTTGGTACTACTGATGTTACTGTTGGTGTGTTGATGAAGTTTAGAGAGCTCCAGGTCCTTGGTACTACTGATGTTCCTGTTGGTGTGTTGATGAAGTTTAGAGAGCTCCAGGTCCTTGGTACTACTGATGTTACTGTTGGTGTGTTGATGAAGTTTAGAGAGCTCCAGGTCCTTGGTACTACTGATGTTACTGTTGGTGTGTTGATGAAGTTTAGAGAGCTCCAGGTCCTTGGTACTACTGATGTTACTGTTGGTGTGTTGATGAAGTTTAGAGAGCTCCAGGTCCTTGGTACTACTGATGTTACTGTTGGTGTGTTGATGAAGTTTAGAGAGCTCCAGGTCCTTGGTACTACTGATGTTACTGTTGGTGTGTTGATGAAGTTTAGAGAGCTCCAGGTCCTTGGTACTACTGATGTTACTGTTGGTGTGTTGATGAAGTTTAGAGAGCTCCAGGTCCTTGGTACTACTGATGTTACTGTTGGTGTGTTGATGAAGTTTAGAGAGCTCCAGGTCCTTGGTACTACTGATGTTACTGTTGGTGTGTTGATGAAGTTTAGAGAGCTCCAGGTCCTTGGTACTACTGATGTTACTGTTGGTGTGTTGATGAAGTTTAGAGAGCTCCAGGTCCTTGGTACTACTGATGTTACTGTTGGTGTGTTGATGAAGTTTAGAGAGCTCCAGGTCCTTGGTACTACTGATGTTACTGTTGGTGTGTTGATGAAGTTTAGAGAGCTCCAGGTCCTTGGTACTACTGATGTTACTGTTGGTGTGTTGATGAAGTTTAGAGAGCTCCAGGTCCTTGGTACTACTGATGTTACTGTTGGTGTGTTGATGAAGTTTAGAGAGCTCCAGGTCCTTGGTACTACTGATGTTACTGTTGGTGTGTTGATGAAGTTTAGAGAGCTCCAGGTCCTTGGTACTACTGATGTTACTGTTGGTGTGTTGATGAAGTTTAGAGAGCTCCAGGTCCTTGGTACTACTGATGTTACTGTTGGTGTGGTGATGAAGTTTAGAGAGCTCCAGGTCCTTGGTACTACTGATGTTACTGTTGGTGTGTTGATGAAGTTTAGAGAGCTCCAGGTCCTTGGTACTACTGATGTTACTGTTGGTGTGTTGATGAAGTTTAGAGAGCTCCAGGTCCTTGGTACTACTGATGTTCCTGTTGGTGTGTTGATGAAGTTTAGAGAGCTCCAGGTCCTTGGTACTACTGATGTTACTGTTGGTGTGTTGATGAAGTTTAGAGAGCTCCAGGTCCTTGGTACTACTGATGTTACTGTTGGTGTGTTGATGAAGTTTAGAGAGCTCCAGGTCCTTGGTACTACTGATGTTACTGTTGGTGTGTTGATGAAGTTTAGAGAGCTCCAGGTCCTTGGTACTACTGATGTTCCTGTTGGTGTGTTGATGAAGTTTAGAGAGCTCCAGGTCCTTGGTACTACTGATGTTACTGTTGGTGTGTTGATGAAGTTTAGAGAGCTCCAGGTCCTTGGTACTACTGATGTTACTGTTGGTGTGTTGATGAAGTTTAGAGAGCTCCAGGTCCTTGGTACTACTGATGTTACTGTTGGTGTGTTGATGAAGTTTAGAGAGCTCCAGGTCCTTGGTACTACGTGTATGTTTAGAGAGCTCGGTATGTTGGTGTGTTGATAAGTTTAGAGAGCTCCAGGTCCTTGGTACTACTGATGTTACTTGTGTAGGTGTAGAGCTCCAGGTCCTTGGTACTACTGATGTTACTGTTGGTGTGTTGATGAAGTTTAGAGAGCTCCAGGTCCTTGGTACTACTGATGTATGTTGATGAAGTCTAGAGCTCCAGGTCCTTGGTCTACTGATGTTACTGTTGGTGTGTGGAAGTTTAGAGAGCTCCAGGTCCTTGGTACTACTGATGTTACTGTTGGTGTGTTGATGAAGTTTAGAGAGCTCCAGGTCCTGGATTGGTACTGTTGGTGTGTTGATGAAGTTTAGAGGTGTCCTTGGTACTACTGATGTTACTGTTGGTGTGTTGATGAAGTTTAGAGAGTCCAGGTCTGGTACTACTTGTTACTATGTTCGCTGTTGGTGTGTTGATGAAGTGTTGAGAGAGCTCCAGCGTCCTTGGTACTACTGATGTTCCTGTTGGTGTGTGATGAAGTTTAGAGAGCTCCAGGTCCTTGGTACTACTGATGTTACTGTTGGTGTGTTGATGAAGTTTAGAGAGCTCCAGGTCCTTGGTACTACTGATGTTACTGTTGGTGTGTTGATGAAGTTTAGAGAGCTCCAGGTCCTTGGTACATTGATACTGTTGGTGTGTTGATGAAGTTTAGAGAGCTCCAGCTCCTTGTCTTTGGTTTTGTGAAGTGGTCCTGTTGGTGTTGATGAATTCTAGAGAGCTCCAGGTCCTTGTTTCTGTTGGTTTGTTGATGCTGCCGTTGAAAGGTTTTGGAACGAGGGCTAGTTTTTGTTTGTTGCTTTCGTGGCTTTGTCTTGTTGTCTGGGGCCAAGTGCTTGTCCACAGTGACACTGTTTTAGAAGTGGCTGAGACAGACTGACATGTTAGATGATGATGGCAGTGTGAGGTGTTTAAATCATTACTTTAACCAATCAGCCTTCTAAATCTAGATTACAATGATTTATATCACGATAACTTTTCTATTGTGAGGGGGGCTTGTTTTTGATACGCACTTTAGACTTGTAGTTTGTTGACGAGTTCCATTTTAGTAAAACATAGTACTGTATCATATAAACCAATACACTTACAGTTGGTGAAATACCAAACAGTAGTTTGTGGATTAGTCAGGATCCAGTCTGTCTGACCCCACCTTCCTCTTTGCTGTCTGCTTGGCTTGACTCCTGGCATGTAAACAAGATGGACGCCTCTTTGCTGTCTGCTTGGCTTGACTCCTGGCATGTAAACAAGATGGACGCCTCTTTGCTGTCTGCTTGGCTTGACTCCTGTAAACAAGATGGACGTCTCATTGCTGTCTGCTTGGCTTGACTCCTGGCATGTAAACAAGATGGACGTCTCATTGCTGTCTGCTTGGCTTGACTCCTGGCATGTAAACAAGATGGATGTCTCATTGCTGTCTGCTTGGCTTGACTCCTGTAAACAAGATGGACATCTCATTGCTGTCTGCTTGGCTTGACTCCTGGCATGTAAACAAGATGGACGTCTCATTGCTGTCTGCTTGGCTTGACTCCTGGCATGTAAACAAGATGGACGTCTCATTGCTGTCTGCTTGGCTTGACTCCTGTAAACAAGATGGACATCTCATTGCTGTCTGCTTGGCTTGACTCCTGACATGTAAACAAGATGGACGTCTCATTGCTGTCTGCTTGGCTTGACTCCTGGCATGTAAACAAGATGATTACATTCTCTGACAAAACATATTTTGCTTTAAAAACATTGGAAAGAAATCAGACTATTTTCAAAGCCTCTATGCTTTTGAATGGTGTTTTTCTGCCTGCACTGTTTTGCATAAAGAAATCCGACTATATTCAGAGTGTGATACTTTCCTCTGCTTCTCTTCCTCTGAAAGTATGTTGATCTGTTTCTGTTCCACTGTTGTCCTTCTCTACTGGCTGTTTCCTCTGTCTCTCTCTACTGGCTGTTTCCTCTGTCTCTCTCTACTGGCTGTTTCCTCTGTCTCTCTCTACTGTGTTCCACTGTTGTCCGTCTCTACTGGCTGTTTCCTCTGTCTCTCTCTACTGGCTGTTTCCTCTGTCTCTCTCTACTGTGTTCCACTGTTGTCCTTCTCTACTGGCTGTTTCCTCTGTCTCTCTCTACTGGCTGTTTCCTCTGTCTCTCTCTACTGGCTGTTTCCTCTGTCTCTCTCTACTGGCTGTTTCCTCTGTCTCTCTCTACTGTGTTCCACTGTTGTCCGTCTCTACTGGCTGTTTCCTCTGTCTCTCTCTACTGGCTGTTTCCTCTGTCTCTCTCTACTGTGTTCCACTGTTGTCCTTCTCTACTGGCTGTTTCCTCTGCTCTCTCTACTGGCTGTTTCCTCTGTCTCTCTCTACTGTGTTCCATGTTGTCCTTCTCTACTGGCTGTTTCCTCTGTCTCTCTCTACTGGCTGTTTCCTCTGTCTCTCTCTACTGTGTTCCACTGTTGTCCGTCTCTACTGGCTGTTTCCTCTGTCTCTCTCTACTGGCTGTTTCCTCTGTCTCTCTCTACTGGCTGTTTCCTCTGTCTCTCTCTACTGTGTTCCACTGTTGTCCTTCTCTACTGGCTGTTTCCTCTGTCTCTCTCTACTGGCTGTTTCCTCTGTCTCTCTCTACTGTGTTCCACTGTTGTCCTTCTCTACTGGCTGTTTCCTCTGTCTCTCTCTACTGGCTGTTTCCTCTGTCTCTCTCTACTGTGTTCCACTGTTGTCCTTCTCTACTGGCTGTTTCCTCTGTCTCTCTCTACTGGCTGTTTCCTCTGTCTCTCTCTACTGTGTTCCACTGTTGTCCTTCTCTACTGGCTGTTTCCTCTGTCTCTCTCTACTGGCTGTTTCCTCTGTCTCTCTCTACTGGCTGTTTCCTCTGTCTCTCTCTACTGGCTGTTTCCTCTGTCTCTCTCTACTGTGTTCCACTGTTGTCCTTCTCTACTGGCTGTTTCCTCTGTCTCTCTCTACTGGCTGTTTCCTCTGTCTCTCTCTACTGTGTTCCACTGTTGTCCTTCTCTACTGGCTGTTTCCTCTGTCTCTCTCTACTGTGTTCCACTGTTCTGCCTGTCACTCATGGTGCACTAGTTAAAGACAGGAGTTGAACTAACTCCTGTACTGAAGTGAATGTATACCTGGGTCTACCTGGGCATACCTGGGTCGTCTCTGTGATGCAGTGGTCTGGTGAGATTGAAACCGAGCTAGGTGGGTTTGACTGGTGTGTGTTGAGAGGTGCAGGAGATCAAGAGTCTCCACACACTCAGGATGAATGGGTTAGGGTTAGATAAAGGGTAGTACTGACATCACAAGGAGTCTCCACACACTCAGGATGAATGGGTTAGGGTTAGATAAAGGGTAGTACTGACATCACAAGGAGTCTCCACACACTCAGGATGAATGGGTTAGGGTTAGATAAAGGGTAGTACTGACATCACAAGGAGTCTCCACACACTCAGGATGAATGGGTTAGGGTTAGGGTTAGATAAAGGGTAGTACTGACATCACAAGGAGTCTCCACACACTCAGGATGAATGGGTTAGGGTTAGGGTTAGATAAAGGGTAGTACTGACATCACAAGGAGTCTCCACACACTCAGGATGAATGGGTTAGGGTTAGGGTTAGATAAAGGGTAGTACTGACATCACAAGGAGTCTCCACACACTCAGGATGAATGGGTTAGGGTTAGGGTTAGATAAAGGGTAGTACTGACATCACAAGGAGTCTCCACACACTCAGGATGAATGGGTTAGGGTTAGGGTTAGATAAAGGGTAGTACTGAAATCACAAGGAGTCTCCACACACTCAGGATGAATGGGTTAGGGTTAGATAAAGGGTAGTACTGAAATCACAAGGAGTCTCCACACACTCAGGATGAATGGGTTAGGGTTAGATAAAGGGTAGTACTGACATCACAAGGAGTCTCCACACACTCAGGACGAATGCACAATTTTCTATTTATTTTGGCTGAGCCTTCGGTCGTCAGATCATCAGAGCACAGAAACACAATGGCAGAGGTCGTGTATAGAGAGGAAGAAAGACTGAATGAAACAGAACTGAGACATTGTCAGGCGTCGGTGTGTAGCGGACGGAGTCAGGCGCAGGACCCAGAGCTAGTAGACAACGTACTTTACTCGTAAATATAAATGAACATAATCTCCACGCAGGGAGGACAAATCCCGCTCACCAGTCGATAACACCAAACATAGAACAAACAGGCACACAACACAGTGGGAGCCAGAGGGTTAAATAGGGAACAAATCATAGACATAATGGGAACCAGGTGTGTACAATGAAGACAAAACAAGTAGAACACAGAAACATCGATCGGTGGCAGCTAGTACTCCGGTGACGACGAACGCCGAAACCTGCCCGAGCAAGGAGGAGGGGCAGCCTCGGCTGAATCCGTGACAGTACTCAGCTGACCACTGCAGTCGCACCGGTCCCCCCCTTCAGCAAGGAGGTAATGGGAGCCGCTACCTGACCAAAGCCCTGGATAAACCTCCAGTAATAGTTGGCAAACCCCAAGAATCGCTGCACCTCCTTAACCGTGGTTGGAGTCGGCCAATTACGCACGGCCGAAATGTGGTCATTCTCCATCTCCACCCCTGACGCGGACAGGTGGTACCCTAGGAAGGAGATGGACTGTTGAAAGAACAGACAGTTCTCCGCCTTGACGTACAGGTCATGTTCCAACAGTCGTCCAAGCACTTTACGCACCAGGGACACATGCTCGGCTCGTGTAGCGGAGTATATGACAATGTCATCAATATACACCACTACACCCTGTCCGTGCAGGTCCCTGAAAATCTCATCAACAAAGGATTGGAAGACTGAGGGAGCATTCATCAACCCGTACGGCATGACGAGGTACTCATAGTGCCCAGAGGTGGTACTGAATGCCGTCTCCCACTCGTCCCCCTCCCGGATACGCACCAGGTTGTACGCGCTCCTGAGATCCAATTTGGTGAAGAAGCGCGCCCCGTGCAATGACTCCGTCACACTAGCAATGAGAGGTAGTGGATAACTGTACTTAACAGTGATCTGATTTAGCCCACGGTAGTCAATGCACGGGCGTAAACCTCCATCCTTCTTCTTCACAAAAAATAAACTCGAGGAGGCAGGGGAAGTGGAAGGCCGAATGTATCCCTGTCCCAGAGATTCGGAGACATATGTTTCCATAGCAGCCGTCTCTTCCTGTGACAGAGGATACACGTGACTCCGGGGAAGTGCAGCGCCTACTTGGAGATTTATTGCACAATCCCCCTGTCGATGGGGTGGTAATTGAGTCGCCTTCTTCTTACAGAAGGCGAGAGCCAAATCGGCATATTCAGGGGGAATGTGCATAGTGGAGACCTGGTTTGGACTTTCCACCGTAGTTGCCCCTATGGAAACACCTACACACCTCCCTGAGCACTGACGTGACCATCCCTTGAGAGCCCTCTGTTGCCATGGAATCCTGGGGTCATGAGAGGTTAACCAGGGAAGCCCCAACACCACTGGGAACGCAGGAGAATCGATCAGAAAGAGACTAATTCTCTCCTCATGACCCTCCTGCGTTTTCATCCAGAGTGGAGCTGTGACCTCCCTAATCAGGCCTGACCCTAAAGGGCGACTATCTAAGGCGTGTACAGGGAAGGGCACATCAACTGGCACAATAGGAATCCCTAATCTACAGGGAAACATACGATCAATAAAGTTCCCAGCTGCGCCTGAATCTACGAGCGCCGAATGCGGGGAAAACTCAGGAAATTCGATGTCAATACACATGTGCGCAACAGGGAGCTCTGGGTGAGTCGGGTGCCTCCTCACCTGGGACGGTCCTCCAGTGCTCTGCCTGCTGCAACAGGGAGCTCTGGGTGAGTCGGGTGCCTCCTCACCTGGGATGGTCCACCAGTGCTCTGCCTGCTGCAACAGGGAGCTCTGGGTGAGTCGGGTGCCTCCTCACCTGGGACGGTCCTCCAGTGCTCTGCCTGCTGCAACAGGGAGCTCTGGGTGAGTCGGGTGCCTACTCACCTGGGACGGTCCACCAGTGCTCTGCCTGCTGCAACAGGGAGCTCTGGGTGAGTCGGGTGCCTCCTCACCTGGGATGGTCCACCAGTGCTCTGCCTGCTGCAACAGGGAGCTCTGGGTGAGTCGGGTGCCTACTCACCTGGGAAGGTCCACCAGTGCTCTGCCTGCTGCCTCGACTCCCTGGGGACCCTCCCCAGCACCGACCAGCAGCGTGTCCTCTGCGGCCACAGTTGGTGCCGGAGACGGCCCTCCTTCCGGTCTCCCTGAGAGCAGCACCTCCGAGCTCCATCGGTGTAGGGTCGGAGGTGCTGGAGGATGGAATGGACGGACCCCGATCCGGACGTCCGCGGGTGGCCAACAGGTTATCCAGCCGTATAGATAAATTCACCAGCTGGTCCAGGTTAAGGGTGGTGTCCCTGCAGGCCAGCTCCCGACGAACGTCCTCCCGTAGGCTGCATCGGTAGTGGTCAATCAGGGCCCTCTCATTCCATCCCGCGCTGGCAGCCAAGGTCCTGAAGTCCTGAGCGCTCCTCATCCCCTGTCTGAGGTGGAACAGACGTTCCCCCGCCGCTCTCCCCTCCGGTGGATGATCGAATACCGCCCGGAAGCGGCGGGTGAAATCTTCATAGCGCACCGACGCCGCGTCTATTCCTCCCCACTCTGCGTTGGCCCACTCGAGCGCTCTCCCCGACAGACAGGAGATGAGGGCGGACACACTGTAGTTGAAGGAGGTGTAGGGAAAAACCCCTCTCTCCCATCGCTCCATGTTGTTCAACGCGCGATCCATGGCTGTGCCGAGAGTCTGTATCATGGTCGCTTGCTTTTGGACGCGTTCCTCCACTGTTCCGGAAGGAATGAAAGTACCTGCTGACTCCATTTGTGGTGCGTGTTTCTGTCAGGCGTCAGTGTGTAGCGGTAGGACGGAGTCAGGCGTCAGGGTGTAGCGGACGGAGTCAGGCGCAGGACCCTGAGCTAGTAGACAACATACTTTACTCGTAAATATAAATGAACATAAACTCCACGCAGGGAGGACCATTCCTCCTTGCCTTGTTCAGTGTGAGTCACCAGAAGTGGATTGTCTCCAGGGATAACAACAGTGTAGTAGCTCCTATCTCTACCATCAGTGTAGTAGCTCCTATCTCTACCATCAGTGTAGTAGCTCCTATCTCTACCATCAGTGTAGTAGCTCCTATCTCTACCATCAGTGTAGTAGCTCCTATCTCTACCATCAGTGTAGTAGCTCCTATCTCTACCATCAGTGTAGTAGCTCCTATCTCTACCATCAGTGTAGTAGCTCCTATCTCTACCATCAGTGTAGTAGCTCCTATCTCTACCATCAGTGTAGTAGCTCCTATCTCTACCATCAGTGTAGTAGCTCCTATCTCTACCATCAGTGTAGTAGCTCCTATCTCTACCATCAGTGTAGTAGCTCCTATCTCTACCATCAGTGTAGTAGCTCCTATCTCTACCATCAGTGTAGTAGCTCCTATCTCTACCATCAGTGTAGTAGCTCCTATCTCTACCATTGAACACGACTCCACACTTTACATTGAACCTTTTCAACCTTTATTTCCTCTTAAGATTGTTCTTTACTTGAAGTTTATTGCCATTTTGGCTGCGTGATGATAATGTTTGTCCGGACTGAAAAGCTTCAGTCAGACGTAATGGCAGTACACTTCAAGTGAGGAGTGTTTTGATAGGTTGAATGCAGCTCTGACTCGCTCCTGTCCCCTCCTTTCCTCCAGGTGTGGTCTCAGGCAGCTCTGATCTCTCTGACTGCCCCTTGGCCAGCCCTCCAGTGGTGGTCTCTGACTGCCCCTTGGCCAGCCCTCCAGTGGTGGTGAACGGGCAGAAAGACTTTCCCCTCGGCCCGGGTCAGAGCCCCAACGGACACCAGCCCTCGCCCATCAACGCCCATTCCTCCCCCCTCACATCCCCCCTGCTCACCGACGGTGGCTACGTCCGCACGGATGACGAGGACGAGATTCGGAGGAAGGTTTGTCTTTCAGGGAGAGAGGGAGGGTGGGGGAGGGTGGGGGAGGGAGAGAGGGAGGGTGGGGGAGGGAGAGGGAGGGAGGGTCGAGGAGGGTGGGAGAGAGGGGTGGGAGGGAGGGAGGGAGGGAGAGGGAGGGAGGGAGGGTGGGCATCTAAGATACAGGACATGTCCCCATACTCTTGAGAGAGCGATGCAGTCTAGAGGACAGAGGACAGTACTGCTCTACTTTGTTAGTCTAGGAGCCTCCAGAGGACAGTACTGCTCTACTTTGTTAGTCTAGGAGCCCCCAGAGGACAGTACTGCTCTACTTTGTTAGTCTAGGAGCCCCCAGAGGACAGTACTGCTCTACTTTGTTAGTCTAGGAGCCCCCAGAGGACAGTACTGCTCTACTTTGTTAGTCTAGGAGCCCCCAGAGGACAGTACTGCTCTACTTTGTTAGTCTAGGAGCCCCCAGAGGACAGTACTGCTCTACTTTGTTAGTCTAGGAGCCCCCAGAGGACAGTACTGCTCTACTTTGTTAGTGTAGGAGCCCCCAGAGGACAGTACTGCTCTACTTTGTTAGTCTAGGAGCCTCCAGAGGACAGTACTGCTCTACTTTGTTAGTCTAGGAGCCTCCAGAGGACAGTACTGCTCTACTTTGTTAGTCTAGGAGCCCCCAGAGGACAGTACTGCTCTACTTTGTTAGTCTAGGAGCCCCCAGAGGACAGTACTGCTCTACTTTGTTAGTCTAGGAGCCCCCAGAGGACAGTACTGCTCTACTTTGTTAGTCTAGGAGCCCCCAGAGGACAGTACTGCTCTACTTTGTTAGTCTAGGAGCCTCCAGAGGACAGTACTGCTCTACTTTGTTAGTCTAGGAGCCCCCAGAGGACAGTACTGCTCTACTTTGTTAGTCTAGGAGCCTCCAGAGGACAGTACTGCTCTACTTTGTTAGTCTAGGAGCCCCCCAGAGGACAGTACTGCTCTACTTTGTTAGTCTAGGAGCCTCCAGAGGACAGTACTGCTCTACTTTGTTAGTCTAGGAGCCTCCAGAGGACAGTACTGCTCTACTTTGTTAGTCTAGGAGCCTCCAGAGGACAGTACTGCTCTACTTTGTTAGTCTAGGAGCCTCCAGAGGACAGTACTGCTCTACTTTGTTAGTCTAGGAGCCTCCAGAGGACAGTACTGCTCTACTTTGTTAGTCTAGGAGCCTCCAGAGGACAGTACTGCTCTACTTTGTTAGTCTAGGAGCCTCCAGAGGACAGTACTGCTCTACTTTGTTAGTCTAGGAGCCCCCAGAGGACAGTACTGCTCTACTTTGTTAGTCTAGGAGCCCCCAGAGGACAGTACTGCTCTACTTTGTTAGTCTAGGAGCCCCCAGAGGACAGTACTGCTCTACTTTGTTAGTCTAGGAGCCCCCAGAGGACAGTACTGCTCTACTTTGTTAGGGGGTATCTAGGAGCCCCCAGAGGACAGTACTGCTCTACTTTGTTAGTCTAGGAGCCCCCAGAGGACAGTACTGCTCTACTTTGTTAGTCTAGGAGCCTCCAGAGGACAGTACTGCTCTACTTTGTTAGTCTAGGAGCCTCCAGAGGACAGTACTGCTCTACTTTGTTAGTCTAGGAGCCTCCAGAGGACAGTACTGCTCTACTTTGTTAGTCTAGGAGCCCCCAGAGGACAGTACTGCTCTACTTTGTTAGTCTAGGAGCCTCCAGAGGACAGTACTGCTCTACTTTGTTAGTCTAGGAGCCCCCAGAGGACAGTACTGCTCTACTTTGTTAGTCTAGGAGCCTCCAGAGGACAGTACTGCTCTACTTTGTTAGTCTAGGAGCCTCCAGAGGACAGTACTGCTCTACTTTGTTAGGGGGTCTAGGAGCCTCCAGAGGACAGTACTGCTCTACTTTGTTAGTCTAGGAGCCCCCAGAGGACAGTACTGCTCTACTTTGTTAGGGGGTATCTAGGAGCCTCCAGAGGACAGTACTGCTCTACTTTGTTAGTCTAGGAGCCTCCAGAGGACAGTACTGCTCTACTTTGTTAGTCTACATTTTACATTTACATTTTAGTCATTTAGCAGACGCTCTTATCCAAGCGACTAGGAGAATAGGAGTGCCTTGCTCAAGGGCACATTTCGTCATTTAGCAGACGCTCTTATCCAGAGCGACTCACAAATTGGTGCATTCACCCTATAGCCAGTGGGATAACCACTTTACAATTTTTTGGGGGGAAGGATTACTTTATCCTATCCCAGGTATTCCTTAAAGAGGTGGGGTTTCAAATGTCTCCGGAAGGTGGTGAGTGACTCCGCTGTCCTGGCGTCGTGAGGGAGCTTGTTCCACCATTGGGGTGCCAGAGCAGCGAACAGTTTTGACTGGGCTGAGCGGTAACTATGCTTCCGCAGAAGAAGGGAGCCAGCAAGCCAGAGGTGGATGAACGCAATGCCCTCGTTTGGGTGTAGGGACTGATCAGAGCCCGAAGGTACAGAGGTGCCGTTCCCCTCACTGCTCCATAGGCAAGCACCATGGTCTTGTAACGGATGCGAGCTTCAACTGGAAGCCAGTGGAGTGTGCGGAGGAGGGGGGTGACGTGAGAGAACTTGGGAAGGTTGAACACCAGACGGGCTGCGGCGTTCTGGATGAGTTGTAGGGGTTTAATGGCACAGGCAGGGAGGCCAGCCAACAGCGAGTTGCAGTAATCCAGACGGGAGATGACAAGTGCCTGGATTAGGACCTGTGCCGCTTCCTGTGTAAGGCAGGGTCGTACTCTCCGAATGTTGTAGAGCATGAACCTGCAGGAGCGGGTCACCGCCTTGATGTTAGCGGAGAATGACAGGGTGTTGTCCAGGGTCACGCCAAGACTCTTCGCACTCTGGGAGGAGGACACAACGGAGTTGTCAACCGTGATGGCGAGATCATGGAACGGGCAGTCCTTCCCCGGGAGGAAGAGCAGCTCCGTCTTGCCAGGGTTCAGCTTGAGGTGGTGATCCGTCATCCATACTGATATGTCTGCCAGACATGCAGAGATGCGATTCGCCACCTGGTTATCAGAAGGGGGAAAGGAGAAGATTAGTTGTGTATCGTCAGCGTAGCAATGATAGGAGAGGCCATGTGAGGATATGACAGAGCCAAGTGACTTGGTGTATAGGGAGAAAAGGAGAGGGCCTAGAACTGAGCCCTGGGGGACACCAGTGGTGAGAGCACGTGGTGCGGAGACAGCTTCTCGCCACGCCACTTGGTAGGAGCGACCGGTCAGGTAGGACGCAATCCAGGAGTGAGCCGCGCCGGAGATGCCCAGCTCGGAGAGGGTGGAGAGGAGGATCTGATGGTTCACAGTATCAAAGGCAGCAGACAGGTCTAGAAGGACAAGAGCAGAGGAGAGAGAGTTAGCTTTAGCAGTGCGGAGAGCCTCCGTGACACAGAGAAGAGCAGTCTCAGTTGAATGACCAGTCCTGAAACCTGACTGGTTTGGATCAAGAAGGTCATTCTGAGAGAGATAGCAAGAGAGTTGGCTAAAGACGGCACGCTCAATAGTTTTGGAAAGAAAAGAAAGAAGGGATACTGGTCTGTAGTTGTTGACATCAGTGGGATCGAGTGTTGTTTTTTTGAGAAGGGGAGCAACTCTCGCTCTCTTGAAGACGGAAGGGACATGGCCAGCGGTCAAGGATGAGTTGATCAGCGAGGTGAGGTAGGGGAGAAGGTCACCGGAGATGGTCTGGAGAAGAGAGAGGAGGGGATGGGGTCAAGCGGGCAGGTTGTTGGGCGGCCTGCAGTCACAAGTCGCAGGATTTTATCTGGAGAGAGAGGGGAGAAAGAAGTCAAAGCATAGGGTAGGGCAGTGTGAGTAGGACCAGCAGTGTCATTGTAGACTTAACAAACGAGGATCGGATGTCGTCAACCTTCTTTTTCAAAGTGGTTGACGAAGTCATCCACAGAGAGAGAGGGGGGGATTCAGGAGGGGAGGAAAATGTGGCAAAGAGCTTCCTAGGGTTAGAGGCAGATGCTTGGAATTTAGAGTGGTAGAAAGTGGCCTTAGCAGCAGAAACAGATGAAGAAAATGTAGAGAGGAGGGAGGAAAAGATGCCAGGTCGGCAGGGAGTTTAGTTTTCTTCCATTTCCGCTCCGCTGCCCGGAGCTCTGTTCTGTGAGCTCGCAATGAGTCATCGAGCCACGGAGCTGGAGGGGAGGACCGAGCCGGCCGGGAGGATAGGGGACACAGAGAGTCAAAGGATGCAGAAAGGGAGGAGAGGAGGGTTGAGGAGGCAGAATCAGGAGATTGGAGGGAGAATGATTGAGCAGAGGGAAGAGATGATAGGATGGAAGAGGAGAGAGTAGTGGGAGAGAGAGAGCGAAGGTTGCGGCGGCGCATTACCATCTGTGTAGGGGCAGAGTGAGTAGTGTTGGAGGAGAGCGAGAGAGAAAAGGAAACAAAGTAGTGGTCGGAGACATGGAGGGGAGTTGCAGTGAGATTAGTAGAAGAGCAGCATCTAGTAAAGATGAGGTCAAGCGTATTGCCTGCCTTGTGAGTAGGGGGGACGGTGAGAGGGTGAGGTCAAAGAGGAGAGGAGTGGAAAGAAGGAGGCAGAGAGAAATGAGTCAAATGTGGACATAGGGAGGTTGAAATCCCCCAAAACTGTGAGGGGTGAGCCATCCTCAGGGAAGGAACTTATCAAGGCATCAAGCTCATTGATGAACTCTCCAAGGGAACCTGGAGGGCGATAGATGACAAGGATATTAAGCTTAAATGGGCTAGTGACTGTGACAGCATGGAATTCAAATGAGGAGATAGACAGGTGGGTCAGGGGAAAAATTGAGAATGTCCACTTGGGAGAGATGAGGATTCCTGTGCCACCACCCCTCTGACCAGATGCTCTTGGGGTATGCGAGAACACATGGTCAGACGAGGAGAGAGCAGTAGGAGTAGCAGTGTTTTCAGTGGTAATCCATGTTTCCGTCAGCGCCAGGAAGTCGAGGGACTGGAGGTTAGCATAGGCTGGGATGAAGTCAGCTTTGTTGGCAGCAGAACGGCAGTTCCAGAGGCTGCCTGAGACCTGGAACTCCAGGTGTGGGGTGCGTGCAGGGACCACCAGGTTAGAGAGGCAGCAGCCACGCAGTGTGAGGCGTTTGTGTAGCCTGTGCGGAGAGGAGAGAACAGGGATAGGCAGAGGCATAGTTGACAGGCTGTAGCAAATGGCTACAATAATGCAGAGGAGATCGGAATGAAATGAACTAAACATCTGGAAGAGGAGAGAGCAGGGCCTCCCTCACCAAAACTTCCACCTCAGAAACTATAATTGTTTCACTGAACCACCCGAGCAAAAAACTCTCCCAACTTCCACCTTTAGAAATCAGAATTGTTGTGAACCACAGCGGTTCAATGTTTAAAGGAGTAGACTCAACCCACTTTATTCAGCTAGCTAACTATGACACCATAGCTAACTAGCATGCTAGCATCCAATAACACACAGTTTAGCACCAACACTTGGTCACAACAAACCACCAATAGTGTGTTAACACACTAAGCAGATAATTCGTGTCCGTGTCTAGTTCCTTTCATAACGCAGCAATAATTAAACGTTGGCTAGCTTAGCACAAATATATTGTATTTAGCTGCCACAGTACAGCACACAATGGCTACTGTGTTGACTCTGTTCGAAAAACGGCTGGCTAGCTAGCTAGCTTCGTGCTACACCGAAGACAATGCCAACCTACAGTAACTACCCACAACAGCCCACGATGCCTAACTATGACACCATAGCTAACTAGCATGCTAGCATCCAATAACACACAGTTTAGCACCAATACTTGGTTACAACAGACTACCAATAGTGTGTTAACACACTAAACAGATCATTCGTGTCCGTGTCTAGTTCCTTTCATAACGCAGCAATAATTAAACGTTGGCTAGCTAGCATAAGTATATTGTATTTAGCTACTACAGTAACCTATAGTAGATAAATGCATACATGACTCAAAATCCATTTAGTACAAGGTTACAGTTTGTTTTAGACAGCACTGTGTGCTAATTTCCTGAAGAACCTTGTCTTCACTGTATTACTTCAATCAAAAAACAATTGTATTTCCTGTTCACACCATAGCAACATTTATTTATAAAGACAGCAACTAGTGAATGTGTCTGAATATTAGTACACATGTAAAAAACTGATAATCATTACATTCAGCTTCAAAACAGTAGTGCGACCGTGAAATTGTCTCTCTGATGCACCCGCACTGTCCTCACTTAAGTCCGTCGACGCTGACCGAGAGTAGCCGCCATTTTACCAGCATGGGAATTTTACACAAAAGTAATAATTTGCTAAACGAACTCGGTAATCTCAAATAAATTGATTATTTATTAAACTAAAATTAGAAAATTATGTACATTCACTCAGACAAACGAAAAATCTCTAGCTATGTGACTTGTAAAATAGTTTTTATCACGTTCTTTCACTTACTCGGTTTGACACAAAACTAACACATCAAACCTTTACCAAACGTGATAATACCTTAACGGATGTGTTACCAAACATGGTATGACATGTTCTTTCGACATTAGAAAGTTTAAACGTGCTATTACATACCTGTAGTAATACAATGAAACGGACACAAAGGTTATCTTCTTGACTGCACAGTTCTGGCGCTTTCTTTATGGGTGGTATTTAGGAGCCCCCAGAGGACAGTAGTCAGTCACATGATGCCCAGAAGCCCCAGACCAGATTACACAACCTAAATACCACCCTATAATATATATATATATACTAACCCTATATGGACCACAGAGCAGTGGTATCCCTCTTTACCAGGCTGGGGATAGTCTGTAAGGAGCAGTGGCAGCTGAAGATGGGTGGGCAGAACAGGCTGGCAGAAATAAGCTCAACCTTGTCTGGAAATGTCCTCTTCTGGAAGTAAAGCTGCCAGTAGACCATACAACCAGGGGTCTAGTAATAGCATATCATAGTAGGCATATAACTGTCACACCAAAAACACCTCATTTCTAATGAGATTTTACGACGGTTAGCTGAAGCGGGATATATGCTTGGATTGAAAGAAAATACAGGAAAGGCTAATATGTTGTTTACTCCATCTTGGTGTTTGAGGGTATTAATGTTGCGTTGGACTCTTGCTCTCTCTAACATTTTCTCTCTCTTTCTTCCAGAAGTTCCCGACTGACAAGGCCTACTTCATCGCCAAGGAGCTTCTCACCACAGAGAGAACCTTCCAGAAGGACCTGGCGGTTATTACCGTGGTAAGACTAGTTATAAACGTGGTAAGACTAGTTATAACCATGGAAGACTAGTTATAACCGTGGTAAGACTAGTTATAACCATGGAAGACTAGTTATAACCGTGGTAAGACTAGTTATAACCATGGAAGACTAGTTATAACCGTGGTAAGACTAGTTATAACCATAGTAAGACTAGTTATAACCGTAGTAAGACTAGTTATAACCGTAGTAAAACTAGTAATAACCATAGTAAGACTAGTTATAACCATGGTAAGACTAGTTATAACCATAGTAAGACTAGATATAACCATAGTAAGACTAGTTATAACCATAGTAAGACTAGTTATAACCATAGTAAGACTAGTTATAACCATAGTAAGATTAGTTATAACCATAGTAAGACTAGTTATAACCGTGGTAAGACTAGTAGACCCCCCCAGCTACACTACCTATACAGCTGGTGTCCTGTAGACCCCCCCAGCTACACTACCTATACAGCTGGTGTCCTGTAGACCCCCCAGCTACACTACCTATACAGCTGGTGTCCTGTAGACCCCCAGCTACACTACCTATACAGCTGGTGTCCTGTAGACCCCCCAGCTACACTACCTATACAGCTGGTGTCCTGTAGACCCCCCCCCCAGCTACACTACCTATACAGCTGGTGTCCTGTAGACCCCCAGCTACACTACCTATACAGCTGGTGTCCTGTAGACCCCCCAGCTACACTACCTATACAGCTGGTGTCCTGTAGACCCCCAGCTACACTACCTATACAGCTGGTGTCCTGTAGACCTCCCAGCTACACTACCTATACAGCTGGTGTCCTGTAGACCCCCCAGCTACACTACCTATACAGCTGGTGTCCTGTAGACCCCCCCAGCTACACTACCTATACAGCTGGTGTCCTGTAGACCCCCCCAGCTACACTACCTATACAGCTGGTGTCCTGTAGACCCCCCCAGCTACACTACCTATACAGCTGGTGTCCTGTAGACCCCCCCAGCTACACTACCTATACAGCTGGTGTCCTGTAGACCCCCCAGCTACACTACCTATACAGCTGGTGTCCTGTAGACCCCCCCCAGCTACACTACCTATACAGCTGGTGTCCTGTAGACCCCCCCCAGCTACACTACCTATACAGCTGGTGTCCTGTAGACCCCCCAGCTACACTACCTATACAGCTGGTGTCCTGTAGACCCCCCAGCTACACTACCTATACAGCTGGTGTCCTGTAGACCCCCCAGCTACACTACCTATACAGCTGGTGTCCTGTAGACTCCCCCAGCTACACTACCTATACAGCTGGTGTCCTGTAGACCCCCCCAGCTACACTACCTATACAGCTGGTGTCCTGTAGACCCCCCAGCTACACTACCTATACAGCTGGTGTCCTGTAGACCCCCAGCTACACTACCTATACAGCTGGTGTCCTGTAGACCCCCCAGCTACACTACCTATACAGCTGGTGTCCTGTAGACCCCCCAGCTACACTACCTATACAGCTGGTGTCCTGTAGACCCCCCAGCTACACTACCTATACAGCTGGTGTCCTGTAGACCCCCAGCTACACTACCTATACAGCTGGTGTCCTGTAGACCCCCCAGCTACACTACCTATACAGCTGGTGTCCTGTAGACCCCCCCAGCTACACTACCTATACAGCTGGTGTCCTGTAGACCCCCCAGCTACACTACCTATACAGCTGGTGTCCTGTAGACCCCCCCAGCTACACTACCTATACAGCTGGTGTCCTGTAGACCCCCCCAGCTACACTACCTATACAGCTGGTGTCCTGTAGACCCCCCAGCTACACTACCTATACAGCTGGTGTCCTGTAGACCCCCAGCTACACTACCTATACAGCTGGTGTCCTGTAGACCCCCCAG
This sequence comes from Coregonus clupeaformis, assembly GCF_020615455.1. Taxonomy (NCBI): domain Eukaryota; kingdom Metazoa; phylum Chordata; class Actinopteri; order Salmoniformes; family Salmonidae; genus Coregonus; species Coregonus clupeaformis. The sequence continues at coordinate 288,652 of NW_025533843.1, forward strand.
CTACACTACCTATACAGCTGGTGTCCTGTAGACCCCCCAGCTACACTACCTATACAGCTGGTGTCCTGTAGACCCCCCCAGCTACACTACCTATACAGCTGGTGTCCTGTAGACCCCCCAGCTACACTACCTATACAGCTGGTGTCCTGTAGACCCCCCAGCTACACTACCTATACAGCTGGTGTCCTGTAGACCCCCCAGCTACACTACCTATACAGCTGGTGTCCTGTAGACCCCCAGCTACACTACCTATACAGCTGGTGTCCTGTAGACCCCCCCAGCTACACTACCTATACAGCTGGTGTCCTGTAGACCCCCCAGCTACACTACCTATACAGCTGGTGTCCTGTAGACCCCCAGCTACACTACCTATACAGCTGGTGTCCTGTAGACCCCCCCAGCTACACTACCTATACAGCTGGTGTCCTGTAGACCCCCAGCTACACTACCTATACAGCTGGTGTCCTGTAGACCCCCCAGCTACACTACCTATACAGCTGGTGTCCTGTAGACCCCCCAGCTACACTACCTATACAGCTGGTGTCCTGTAGACCCCCAGCTACACTACCTATACAGCTGGTGTCCTGTAGACCCCCCAGCTACACTACCTATACAGCTGGTGTCCTGTAGACCCCCCAGCTACACTACCTATACAGCTGGTGTCCTGTAGACCCCCCCAGCTACACTACCTATACAGCTGGTGTCCTGTAGACCCCCAGCTACACTACCTATACAGCTGGTGTCCTGTAGACCCCCCCAGCTACACTACCTATACAGCTGGTGTCCTGTAGACCCCCCAGCTACACTACCTATACAGCTGGTGTCCTGTAGACCCCCCAGCTACACTACCTATACAGCTGGTGTCCTGTAGACCCCCCAGCTACACTACCTATACAGCTGGTGTCCTGTAGACCCCCCAGCTACACTACCTATACAGCTGGTGTCCTGTAGACCCCCCAGCTACACTACCTATACAGCTGGTGTCCTGTAGACCCCCCAGCTACACTACCTATACAGCTGGTGTCCTGTAGACCCCCCAGCTACACTACCTATACAGCTGGTGTCCTGTAGACCCCCCCAGCTACACTACCTATACAGCTGGTGTCCTGTAGACCCCCCAGCTACACTACCTATACAGCTGGTGTCCTGTAGACCCCCCAGCTACACTACCTATACAGCTGGTGTCCTGTAGACCCCAGCTACACTACCTATACAGCTGGTGTCCTGTAGACCCCCCAGCTACACTACCTATACAGCTGGTGTCCTGTAGACCCCCCAGCTACACTACCTATACAGCTGGTGTCCTGTAGACCCCCCCAGCTACACTACCTATACAGCTGGTGTCCTGTAGACCCCCAGCTACACTACCTATACAGCTGGTGTCCTGTAGACCCCCCAGCTACACTACCTATACAGCTGGTGTCCTGTAGACCCCCAGCTACACTACCTATACAGCTGGTGTCCTGTAGACCCCCCAGCTACACTACCTATACAGCTGGTGTCCTGTAGACCCCCCCAGCTACACTACCTATACAGCTGGTGTCCTGTAGACCCCCCCCAGCTACACTACCTATACAGCTGGTGTCCTGTAGACCCCCAGCTACACTACCTATACAGCTGGTGTCCTGTAGACCCCCAGCTACACTACCTATACAGCTGGTGTCCTGTAAGACCCCCCCAGCTACACTACCTATACAGCTGGTGTCCTGTAGACCCCCAGCTACACTACCTATACAGCTGGTGTCCTGTAGACCCCCCCCCAGCTACACTACCTATACAGCTGGTGTCCTGTAGACCCCCCAGCTACACTACCTATACAGCTGGTGTCCTGTAGACCCCCAGCTACACTACCTATACAGCTGGTGTCCTGTAGACCCCCCCAGCTACACTACCTATACAGCTGGTGTCCTGTAGACCCCCAGCTACACTACCTATACAGCTGGTGTCCTGTAGACCCCCCCAGCTACACTACCTATACAGCTGGTGTCCTGTAGACCCCCCAGCTACACTACCTATACAGCTGGTGTCCTGTAGACCCCCCAGCTACACTACCTATACAGCTGGTGTCCTGTAGACCCCCCAGCTACACTACCTATACAGCTGGTGTCCTGTAGACCCCCAGCTACACTACCTATACAGCTGGTGTCCTGTAGACCCCCCAGCTACACTACCTATACAGCTGGTGTCCTGTAGACCCCCCAGCTACACTACCTATACAGCTGGTGTCCTGTAGACCCCCCCCAGCTACACTACCTATACAGCTGGTGTCCTGTAGACCCCCAGCTACACTACCTATACAGCTGGTGTCCTGTAGACCCCCCAGCTACACTACCTATACAGCTGGTGTCCTGTAGACCCCCCCCCAGCTACACTACCTATACAGCTGGTGTCCTGTAGACCCCCCAGCTACACTACCTATACAGCTGGTGTCCTGTAGACCCCCCCAGCTACACTACCTATACAGCTGGTGTCCTGTAGACCCCCCAGCTACACTACCTATACAGCTGGTGTCCTGTAGACCCCCCAGCTACACTACCTATACAGCTGGTGTCCTGTAGACCCCCCAGCTACACTACTCTATACAGCTGGTGTCCTGTAGACCCCCCAGCTACACTACCTATACAGCTGGTGTCCTGTAGACCCCCCAGCTACACTACCTATACAGCTGGTGTCCTGTAGACCCCTCAGCTACACTACCTATACAGCTGGTGTCCTGTAGACCCCCCAGCTACACTACCTATACAGCTGGTGTCCTGTAGACCCCCCAGCTACACTACCTATACAGCTGGTGTCCTGTAGACCCCCCAGCTACACTACCTATACAGCTGGTGTCCTGTAGACCCCCCAGCTACACTACCTATACAGCTGGTGTCCTGTAGACCCCCCAGCTACACTACCTATACAGCTGGTGTCCTGTAGACCCCCCAGCTACACTACCTATACAGCTGGTGTCCTGTAGACCCCCCAGCTACACTACCTATACAGCTGGTGTCCTGTAGACCCCCAGCTACACTACCTATACAGCTGGTGTCCTGTAGACCCCCCAGCTACACTACCTATACAGCTGGTGTCCTGTAGACCCCCAGCTACACTACCTATACAGCTGGTGTCCTGTAGACCCCCAGCTACACTACCTATACAGCTGGTGTCCTGTAGACCCCCCAGCTAACTACCTATACAGCTGGTGTCCTGTAGACCCCCCCCCAGCTACACTACCTATACAGCTGGTGTCCTGTAGACCCCCCCCAGCTACACTACCTGTACAGCTGGTGTCCTGTAGACCCCCCAGCTACACTACCTATACAGCTGGTGTCCTGTAGACCCCCCAGCTACACTACCTATACAGCTGGTGTCCTGTAGACCCCCCAGCTACACTACCTATACAGCTGGTGTCCTGTAGACCCCCCAGCTACACTACCTATACAGCTGGTGTCCTGTAGACCCCCCAGCTACACTACCTATACAGCTGGTGTCCTGTAGACCCCCAGCTACACTACCTATACAGCTGGTGTCCTGTAGACCCCCAGCTACACTACCTATACAGCTGGTGTCCTGTAGACCCCCCAGCTACACTACCTATACAGCTGGTGTCCTGTAGACCCCCCAGCTACACTACCTATACAGCTGGTGTCCTGTAGACCCCCAGCTACACTACCTATACAGCTGGTGTCCTGTAGACCCCCCCCAGCTACACTACCTATACAGCTGGTGTCCTGTAGACCCCCCCAGCTACACTACCTATACAGCTGGTGTCCTGTAGACCCCCCAGCTACACTACCTATACAGCTGGTGTCCTGTAGACCCCCCAGCTACACTACCTATACAGCTGGTGTCCTGTAGACCCCCCAGCTACACTACCTATACAGCTGGTGTCCTGTAGACCCCCAGCTACACTACCTATACAGCTGGTGTCCTGTAGACCCCCCAGCTACACTACCTATACAGCTGGTGTCCTGTAGACCCCCCAGCTACACTACCTATACAGCTGGTGTCCTGTAGACCCCCCAGCTACACTACCTATACAGCTGGTGTCCTGTAGACCCCCCAGCTACACTACCTATACAGCTGGTGTCCTGTAGACCCCCAGCTACACTACCTATACAGCTGGTGTCCTGTAGACCCCCAGCTACACTACCTATACAGCTGGTGTCCTGTAGACCCCCCAGCTACACTACCTATACAGCTGGTGTCCTGTAGACCCCCCAGCTACACTACCTATACAGCTGGTGTCCTGTAGACCCCCAGCTACACTACCTATACAGCTGGTGTCCTGTAGACCCCCCAGCTACACTACCTATACAGCTGGTGTCCTGTAGACCCCCAGCTACACTACCTATACAGCTGGTGTCCTGTAGACCCCCCAGCTACACTACCTATACAGCTGGTGTCCTGTAGACCCCCAGCTACACTACCTATACAGCTGGTGTCCTGTAGACCCCCCAGCTACACTACCTATACAGCTGGTGTCCTGTAGACCCCCCCAGCTACACTACCTATACAGCTGGTGTCCTGTAGACCCCCCCAGCTACACTACCTATACAGCTGGTGTCCTGTAGACCCCCAGCTACACTACCTATACAGCTGGTGTCCTGTAGACCCCCCAGCTACACTACCTATACAGCTGGTGTCCTGTAGACCCCCCCAGCTACACTACCTATACAGCTGGTGTCCTGTAGACCCCCCAGCTACACTACCTATACAGCTGGTGTCCTGTAGACCCCCCAGCTACACTACCTATACAGCTGGTGTCCTGTAGACCCCCCAGCTACACTACCTATACAGCTGGTGTCCTGTAGACCCCCCCAGCTACACTACCTATACAGCTGGTGTCCTGTAGACCCCCCAGCTACACTACCTATACAGCTGGTGTCCTGTAGACCCCCAGCTACACTACCTATACAGCTGGTGTCCTGTAGACCCCCCCAGCTACACTACCTATACAGCTGGTGTCCTGTAGACCCCCCAGCTACACTACCTATACAGCTGGTGTCCTGTAGACCCCCCAGCTACACTACCTATACAGCTGGTGTCCTGTAGACCCCCCAGCTACACTACCTATACAGCTGGTGTCCTGTAGACCCCCCCAGCTACACTACCTATACAGCTGGTGTCCTGTAGACCCCCCCAGCTACACTACCTATACAGCTGGTGTCCTGTAGACCCCCAGCTACACTACCTATACAGCTGGTGTCCTGTAGACCCCCCAGCTACACTACCTATACAGCTGGTGTCCTGTAGACCCCCAGCTACACTACCTATACAGCTGGTGTCCTGTAGACCCCCAGCTACACTACCTATACAGCTGGTGTCTGTAGACCCCCCCAGCTACACTACCTATACAGCTGGTGTCCTGTAGACCCCCCAGCTACACTACCTATACAGCTGGTGTCCTGTAGACCCCCCAGCTACACTACCTATACAGCTGGTGTCCTGTAGACCCCCCCCAGCTACACTACCTATACAGCTGGTGTCCTGTAGACCCCCAGCTACACTACCTATACAGCTGGTGTCCTGTAGACCCCCAGCTACACTACCTATACAGCTGGTGTCCTGTAGACCCCCCAGCTACACTACCTATACAGCTGGTGTCCTGTAGACCCCCCAGCTACACTACCTATACAGCTGGTGTCCTGTAGACCCCCCCAGCTACACTACCTATACAGCTGGTGTCCTGTAGACCCCCCAGCTACACTACCTATACAGCTGGTGTCCTGTAGACCCCCAGCTACACTACCTATACAGCTGGTGTCCTGTAGACCCCCCAGCTACACTACCTATACAGCTGGTGTCCTGTAGACCCCCAGCTACACTACCTATACAGCTGGTGTCCTGTAGACCCCCCAGCTACACTACCTATACAGCTGGTGTCCTGTAGACCCCCCCAGCTACACTACCTATACAGCTGGTGTCCTGTAGACCCCCCAGCTACACTACCTATACAGCTGGTGTCCTGTAGACCCCCAGCTACACTACCTATACAGCTGGTGTCCTGTAGACCCCCCAGCTACACTACCTATACAGCTGGTGTCCTGTAGACCCCCCAGCTACACTACCTATACAGCTGGTGTCCTGTAGACCCCCCAGCTACACTACCTATACAGCTGGTGTCCTGTAGACCCCCCCAGCTACACTACCTATACAGCTGGTGTCCTGTAGACCCCCCAGCTACACTACCTATACAGCTGGTGTCCTGTAGACCCCCCAGCTACACTACCTATACAGCTGGTGTCCTGTAGACCCCCAGCTACACTACCTATACAGCTGGTGTCCTGTAGACCCCCAGCTACACTACCTATACAGCTGGTGTCCTGTAGACCCCCCAGCTACACTACCTATACAGCTGGTGTCCTGTAGACCCCCCAGCTACACTACCTATACAGCTGGTGTCCTGTAGACCCCCAGCTACACTACCTATACAGCTGGTGTCCTGTAGACCCCCCAGCTACACTACCTATACAGCTGGTGTCCTGTAGACCCCCCCAGCTACACTACCTATACAGCTGGTGTCCTGTAGACCCCCCAGCTACACTACCTATACAGCTGGTGTCCTGTAGACCCCCAGCTACACTACCTATACAGCTGGTGTCCTGTAGACCCCCCAGCTACACTACCTATACAGCTGGTGTCCTGTAGACCCCCAGCTACACTACCTATACAGCTGGTGTCCTGTAGACCCCCAGCTACACTACCTATACAGCTGGTGTCCTGTAGACCCCCCAGCTACACTACCTATACAGCTGGTGTCCTGTAGACCCCCCAGCTACACTACCTATACAGCTGGTGTCCTGTAGACCCCCCCAGCTACACTACCTTATACAGCTGGTGTCCTGTAGACCCCCCCAGCTACACTACCTATACAGCTGGTGTCCTGTAGACCCCCCAGCTACACTACCTATACAGCTGGTGTCCCTGTAGACCCCCCAGCTACACTACCTATACAGCTGGTGTCCTGTAGACCCCCCAGCTACACTACCTATACAGCTGGTGTCCTGTAGACCCCCCAGCTACACTACCTATACAGCTGGTGTCCTGTAGACCCCCCAGCTACACTACCTATACAGCTGGTGTCCTGTAGACCCCCCAGCTACACTACCTATACAGCTGGTGTCCTGTAGACCCCCCAGCTACACTACCTATACAGCTGGTGTCCTGTAGACCCCCCCAGCTACACTACCTATACAGCTGGTGTCCTGTAGACCCCCCAGCTACACTACCTATACAGCTGGTGTCCTGTAGACCCCCCAGCTACACTACCTATACAGCTGGTGTCCTGTAGACCCCCAGCTACACTACCTATACAGCTGGTGTCCTGTAGACCCCCAGCTACACTACCTATACAGCTGGTGTCCTGTAGACCCCCCCAGCTACACTACCTATACAGCTGGTGTCCTGTAGACCCCCCCAGCTACACTACCTATACAGCTGGTGTCCTGTAGACCCCCCAGCTACACTACCTATACAGCTGGTGTCCTGTAGACCCCCCCAGCTACACTACCTATACAGATGGTGTCCTGTAGACCCCCCCAGCTACACTACTATACAGCTGGTGTCCTGTAGACCCCCCAGCTACACTACCTATACAGCTGGTGTCCTGTAGACCCCCAGCTACACTACCTATACAGCTGGTGTCCTGTAGACCCCAGCTACACTACTCTATACAGCTGGTGTCCTGTAGACCCCCCCAGCTACACTACCTATACAGCTGGTGTCCTGTAGACCCCCCAGCTACACTACCTATACAGCTGGTGTCCTGTAGACCCCCAGCTACACTACCTATACAGCTGGTGTCCTGTAGACCCCCCAGCTACACTACCTATACAGCTGGTGTCCTGTAGACCCCCCCAGCTACACTACCTATACAGCTGGTGTCCTGTAGACCCCCCCAGCTACACTACCTATACAGCTGGTGTCCTGTAGACCCCCCAGCTACACTACCTATACAGCTGGTGTCCTGTAGACCCCCCAGCTACACTACCTATACAGCTGGTGTCCTGTAGACCCCCCAGCTACACTACCTATACAGCTGGTGTCCTGTAGACCCCCAGCTACACTACCTATACAGCTGGTGTCCTGTAGACCCCCCAGCTACACTACCTATACAGCTGGTGTCCTGTAGACCCCCCAGCTACACTACCTATACAGCTGGTGTCCTGTAGACCCCCCAGCTACACTACCTATACAGCTGGTGTCCTGTAGACCCCCAGCTACACTACCTATACAGCTGGTGTCCTGTAGACCCCCAGCTACACTACCTATACAGCTGGTGTCCTGTAGACTCCCCCAGCTACACTACCTATACAGCTGGTGTCCTGTAGACCCCCAGCTACACTACCTATACAGCTGGTGTCCTGTAGACCCCCCCAGCTACACTACCTATACAGCTGGTGTCCTGTAGACCCCCCAGCTACACTACCTATACAGCTGGTGTCCTGTAGACCCCCCAGCTACACTACCTATACAGCTGGTGTCCTGTAGACCCCCCAGCTACACTACCTATACAGCTGGTGTCCTGTAGACCCCCAGCTACACTACCTATACAGCTGGTGTCCTGTAGACCCCCCAGCTACACTACCTATACAGCTGGTGTCCTGTAGACCCCCCAGCTACACTACCTATACAGCTGGTGTCCTGTAGACCCCCCAGCTACACTACCTATACAGCTGGTGTCCTGTAGACCCCCCAGCTACACTACCTATACAGCTGGTGTCCTGTAGACCCCCAGCTACACTACCTATACAGCTGGTGTCCTGTAGACCCCCCCCAGCTACACTACCTATACAGCTGGTGTCCTGTAGACCCCCCAGCTACACTACCTATACAGCTGGTGTCCTGTAGACCCCCCCAGCTACACTACCTATACAGCTGGTGTCCTGTAGACCCCCCAGCTACACTACCTATACAGCTGGTGTCCTGTAGACCCCCCAGCTACACTACCTATACAGCTGGTGTCCTGTAGACCCCCAGCTACACTACCTATACAGCTGGTGTCCTGTAGACCCCCCAGCTACACTACCTATACAGCTGGTGTCCTGTAGACCCCCCCAGCTACACTACCTATACAGCTGGTGTCCTGTAGACCCCCAGCTACACTACCTATACAGCTGGTGTCCTGTAGACCCCCCAGCTACACTACCTATACAGCTGGTGTCCTGTAGACCCCCCAGCTACACTACCTATACAGCTGGTGTCCTGTAGACCCCCAGCTACACTACCTATACAGCTGGTGTCCTGTAGACCCCCCAGCTACACTACCTATACAGCTGGTGTCCTGTAGACCCCCAGCTACACTACCTATACAGCTGGTGTCCTGTAGACCCCCCCAGCTACACTACCTATACAGCTGGTGTCCTGTAGACCCCCCAGCTACACTACCTATACAGCTGGTGTCCTGTAGACCCCCCAGCTACACTACCTATACAGCTGGTGTCCTGTAGACCCCCCCAGCTACACTACCTATACAGCTGGTGTCCTGTAGACCCCCAGCTACACTACCTATACAGCTGGTGTCCTGTAGACCCCCCCAGCTACACTACCTATACAGCTGGTGTCCTGTAGACCCCCCAGCTACACTACCTATACAGCTGGTGTCCTGTAGACCCCCCAGCTACACTACCTATACAGCTGGTGTCCTGTAGACCCCCCCCCAGCTACACTACCTATACAGCTGGTGTCCTGTAGACCCCCCAGCTACACTACCTATACAGCTGGTGTCCTGTAGACCCCCCAGCTACACTACCTATACAGCTGGTGTCCTGTAGACCCCCAGCTACACTACCTATACAGCTGGTGTCCTGTAGACCCCCAGCTACACTACCTATACAGCTGGTGTCCTGTAGACCCCCCAGCTACACTACCTATACAGCTGGTGTCCTGTAGACCCCCCAGCTACACTACCTATACAGCTGGTGTCCTGTAGACCCCCCAGCTACACTACCTATACAGCTGGTGTCCTGTAGACCCCCAGCTACACTACCTATACAGCTGGTGTCCTGTAGACCCCCCCCAGCTACACTACCTATACAGCTGGTGTCCTGTAGACCCCCCAGCTACACTACCTATACAGCTGGTGTCCTGTAGACCCCCCAGCTACACTACCTATACAGCTGGTGTCCTGTAGACCCCCAGCTACACTACCTATACAGCTGGTGTCCTGTAGACCCCCCAGCTACACTACCTATACAGCTGGTGTCCTGTAGACCCCCCAGCTACACTACCTATACAGCTGGTGTCCTGTAGACCCCCCCAGCTACACTACCTATACAGCTGGTGTCCTGTAGACCCCCCCAGCTACACTACCTATACAGCTGGTGTCCTGTAGACCCCCAGCTACACTACCTATACAGCTGGTGTCCTGTAGACCCCCCCCAGCTACACTACCTATACAGCTGGTGTCCTGTAGACCCCCAGCTACACTACCTATACAGCTGGTGTCCTGTAGACCCCCCAGCTACACTACCTATACAGCTGGTGTCCTGTAGACCCCCCAGCTACACTACCTATACAGCTGGTGTCCTGTAGACCCCCCAGCTACACTACCTATACAGCTGGTGTCCTGTAGACCCCCCAGCTACACTACCTATACAGCTGGTGTCCTGTAGACCCCCCAGCTACACTACCTATACAGCTGGTGTCCTGTAGACCCCCCCAGCTACACTACCTATACAGCTGGTGTCCTGTAGACCCCCAGCTACACTACCTATACAGCTGGTGTCCTGTAGACCCCCCAGCTACACTACCTATACAGCTGGTGTCCTGTAGACCCCCAGCTACACTACCTATACAGCTGGTGTCCTGTAGACCCCCCAGCTACACTACCTATACAGCTGGTGTCCTGTAGACCCCCAGCTACACTACCTATACAGCTGGTGTCCTGTAGACCCCCCCAGCTACACTACCTATACAGCTGGTGTCCTGTAGACCCCCCAGCTACACTACCTATACAGCTGGTGTCCTGTAGACCCCCCAGCTACACTACCTATACAGCTGGTGTCCTGTAGACCCCCCCAGCTACACTACCTATACAGCTGGTGTCCTGTAGACCCCCCAGCTACACTACCTATACAGCTGGTGTCCTGTAGACCCCCCCAGCTACACTACCTATACAGCTGGTGTCCTGTAGACCCCCAGCTACACTACCTATACAGCTGGTGTCCTGTAGACCCCCCCAGCTACACTACCTATACAGCTGGTGTCCTGTAGACCCCCCAGCTACACTACCTATACAGCTGGTGTCCTGTAGACCCCCCCAGCTACACTACCTATACAGCTGGTGTCCTGTAGACCCCCCAGCTACACTACCTATACAGCTGGTGTCCTGTAGACCCCCCCAGCTCACTACCTGTACAGCTGGTGTCCTGTAGACCCCCAGCTACACTACCTATACAGCTGGTGTCCTGTAGACCCCCCCAGCTACACTACCTATACAGCTGGTTGTCCTGTAGACCCCCCAGCTACACTACCTATACAGCTGGTGTCCTGTAGACCCCCAGCTACACTACCTATACAGCTGGTGTCCTGTAGACCCCCCAGCTACACTACCTATACAGCTGGTGTCCTGTAGACCCCCCCAGCTACACTACCTATACAGCTGGTGTCCTGTAGACCCCCCAGCTACACTACCTATACAGCTGGTGTCCTGTAGACCCCCCAGCTACACTACCTATACAGCTGGTGTCCTGTAGACCCCCCAGCTACACTACCTATACAGCTGGTGTCCTGTAGACCCCCCCAGCTACACTACCTATACAGCTGGTGTCCTGTAGACCCCCAGCTACACTACCTATACAGCTGGTGTCCTGTAGACCCCCCAGCTACACTACCTATACAGCTGGTGTCCTGTAGACCCCCCAGCTACACTACCTATACAGCTGGTGTCCTGTAGACCCCCAGCTACACTACCTATACAGCTGGTGTCCTGTAGACCCCCCAGCTACACTACCTATACAGCTGGTGTCCTGTAGACCCCCAGCTACACTACCTATACAGCTGGTGTCCTGTAGACCCCCAGCTACACTACCTATACAGCTGGTGTCCTGTGAGACCCCCCAGCTACACTACCTATACAGCTGGTGTCCTGTAGACCCCCCAGCTACACTACCTATACAGCTGGTGTCCTGTAGACCCCCCAGCTACACTACCTATACAGCTGGTGTCCTGTAGACCCCCCCAGCTACACTACCTATACAGCTGGTGTCCTGTAGACCCCCCAGCTACACTACCTATACAGCTGGTGTCCTGTAGACCCCCCAGCTACACTACCTATACAGCTGGTGTCCTGTAGACCCCCCCAGCTACACTACCTATACAGCTGGTGTCCTGTAGACCCCCAGCTACACTACCTATACAGCTGGTGTCCTGTAGACCCCCCCAGCTACACTACCTATACAGCTGGTGTCCTGTAGACCCCCAGCTACACTACCTATACAGCTGGTGTCCTGTAGACCCCCCCAGCTACACTACCTATACAGCTGGTGTCCTGTAGACCCCCCAGCTACACTACCTATACAGCTGGTGTCCTGTAGACCCCCAGCTACACTACCTATACAGCTGGTGTCCTGTAGACCCCCAGCTACACTACCTATACAGCTGGTGTCCTGTAGACCCCCCAGCTACACTACCTATACAGCTGGTGTCCTGTAGACTCCCCCAGCTACACTACCTATACAGCTGGTGTCCTGTAGACCCCCCAGCTACACTACCTATACAGCTGGTGTCCTGTAGACCCCCCCAGCTACACTACCCATACAGCTGGTGTCCTGTAGACCCCCAGCTACACTACCTATACAGCTGGTGTCCTGTAGACCCCCCAGCTACACTACCTATACAGCTGGTGTCCTGTAGACCCCCCAGCTACACTACCTATACAGCTGGTGTCCTGTAGACCCCCCCAGCTACACTACCTATACAGCTGGTGTCCTGTAGACCCCCCCAGCTACACTACCTATACAGCTGGTGTCCTGTAGACCCCCCAGCTACACTACCTATACAGCTGGTGTCCTGTAGACCCCCCAGCTACACTACCTATACAGCTGGTGTCCTGTAGACCCCCCAGCTACACTACCTATACAGCTGGTGTCCTGTAGACCCCCCAGCTACACTACCTATACAGCTGGTGTCCTGTAGACCCCCCAGCTACACTACCTATACAGCTGGTGTCCTGTAGACCCCCCAGCTACACTACCTATACAGCTGGTGTCCTGTAGACCCCCCAGCTACACTACCTATACAGCTGGTGTCCTGTAGACCCCCAGCTACACTACCTATACAGCTGGTGTCCTGTAGACCCCCCAGCTACACTACCTATACAGCTGGTGTCCTGTAGACCCCCAGCTACACTACCTATACAGCTGGTGTCCTGTAGACCCCCCAGCTACACTACCTATACAGCTGGTGTCCTGTAGACCCCCCAGCTACACTACCTATACAGCTGGTGTCCTGTAGACCCCCAGCTACACTACCTATACAGCTGGTGTCCTGTAGACCCCCCAGCTACACTACCTATACAGCTGGTGTCCTGTAGACCCCCCAGCTACACTACCTATACAGCTGGTGTCCTGTAGACCCCCAGCTACACTACCTATACAGCTGGTGTCCTGTAGACCCCCCAGCTACACTACCTATACAGCTGGTGTCCTGTAGACCCCCCAGCTACACTACCTATACAGCTGGTGTCCTGTAGACCCCCAGCTACACTACCTATACAGCTGGTGTCCTGTAGACCTCCCCAGCTACACTACCTATACAGCTGGTGTCCTGTAGACCCCCCCAGCTACACTACCTATACAGCTGGTGTCCTGTAGACCCCCCAGCTACACTACCTATACAGCTGGTGTCCTGTAGACCCCCAGCTACACTACCTATACAGCTGGTGTCCTGTAGACCCCCCAGCTACACTACCTATACAGCTGGTGTCCTGTTACTATCTCACTCCCTAAGAGGACAACACTAAAGTCTCTGTGGAACTCCATGTCAACAGATCAACACCATAATATTCCCTTGAGATCATGTGGTGTGTGTAATGAGGTTCTGTGTGAGGCTGTGTGTGTGTGTGAGTGATGAGGTTCTGTGTGAGGCTGTGTGTGTGTGTGTAATGAGGTCCTGTGTGAGGCTGTGTGTGTGTAATGATTGCTGCTGGTGCAAACAAATGGGAGGGTGTGTTAAAACAACAGGTCCCTCCCTTTCCCAGCATAGCCAGCTACATGGGCGGCAGGTAGCTTAGTGGTTAAGAGCGTTGTGCCAGTAACCGAAAGGTCGCTGGTTCTAATCCCCGAGCCGACTAGGTGAAAGATCTGTCTATGTGCCCTTGAGCAAGGCACTTAACCTTAATTGCTCCTGTAAGTCGCTCTGGATAAGAGCGTCTGCTAAATGACTAAAATGTAATGTAAAATGTACATGGAGTGGTATCCAGCTGGCCTCTCCTCGCTAACAGCTGTGTTGTGTTGTGTCCCACTGGTTCCAGGCTGTGCTGAGTAAAGAGGAAGTGTAACAGCTGTGTTGTGTTGTGTCCCAGTGGTTCCAGGCTGTGCTGAGTAAAGAGGAAGTGTAACAGCTGTGTTGTGTTGTGTCCCAGTGGTTCCAGGCTGTACTGAGTAAAGAGGAAGTCTGACAGCTGTGTTGTGTTGTGTCCCAGTGGTTCCAGGCTGTACTGAGTAAAGAGGAAGTCTGACAGCTGTGTTGTGTTGTGTCCCAGTGGTTCCAGGCTGTGCTGAGTAAAGAGGAAGTGTAACAGCTGTGTTGTGTTGTGTCCCAGTGGTTCCAGGCTGTGCTGAGTAAAGAGGAAGTGTAACAGCTGTGTTGTGTTGTGTCCCAGTGGTTCCAGGCTGTGCTGAGTAAAGAGGATGTCCTGCCAGACTCAGTGAGGACTCTGATCAACACCAACTATGATCCAGTCTATCAGTTCCACCAGTTCTTCCTGAAGGAGGTGGAGCAGAGGCTGCAGCAATGGTGAGGAGGGGCGGGGGTGTGTGTGTTTCCCCGTACGTCCAGGTATTCAGTACCACTCAGGACTGAATTCAGTGCATCACTCAGTGAGTCACTACAGCAGCCTGTCATACAGGAATGATCATCATCAGAGACCCTGGTGGACGACCAATCAGAGACCCTGGTGGAAGACCCAACAGACACCCTGGTGAAACACTGAGAGGAGAGACCTAGAGAACACTGAGAGGAGAGACCTAGAGAACACTGAGGAGAGACCTAGAGAACACTGAGGAGAGACATAGAGAACACTGAGGAGAGACCTAGAGAACACTGAGGAGAGACCTAGAGAACACTGAGGAGAGACATAGAGAACACTGAGGAGAGACATAGAGAACACTGAGGAGAGACATAGAGAACACTGAGAGACCTAGAGAACACTGAGGAGAGACCTAGAGAACACTGAGAGGAGAGACCTAGAGAACACTGAGAGGAGAGACATAGAGAACACTGAGAGGAGAGACATAGAGAACACTGAGAGGAGAGACCTAGAGAACACTGAGGAGAGACATAGAGAACACTGAGGAGAGACCTAGAGAACACTGAGGAGAGACCTAGAGAACACTGAGGAGAGACATAGAGAACACTGAGGAGAGACATAGAGAACACTGAGGAGAGACCTGGAGAACACTGAGGAGAGACATAGAGAACACTGAGGAGAGACATAGAAAACACTGAGGAGAGACATGGAGAACACTGAGGAGAGACATGGAGAACACTGAGGAGAGACATGGAGAACACTGAGGAGAGACATAGAGAACACTGAGGAGAGACCTAGAGAACACTGAGAGACCTAGAGAACACTGAGGAGAGACCTAGAGAACACTGAGGAGAGACCTAGAGAACACTGAGGAGAGACCTAGAGAACACTGAGGAGAGACCTAGAGAACACTGAGAGGAGAGACCTAGAGAACACTGAGAGGAGAGACCTAGAGAACACTGAGAGGAGAGACCTAGAGAACACTGAGAGGAGAGACCTAGAGAACACTGAGAGGAGACCTAGAGAACACTGAGAGGAGAGACATAGAGAACACTGAGGAGAGACCTAGAGAACACTGAGGAGAGACCTAGAGAACACTGAGGAGAGACCTAGAGAACACTGAGGAGAGACCTAGAGAACACTGAGGGACCTAGAGAACACTGAGAGACCTAGAGAACACTGAGAGGAGAGACCTAGAGAACACTGAGGAGAGACCTAGAGAACACTGAGGAGAGACCTAGAGAGCACTGAGAGACCTAGAGAACACTGAGAGACCTAGAGAACACTGAGGAGAGACCTAGAGAACACTGAGGAGAGACCTAGAGAACACTGAGGAGAGACCTAGAGAACACTGAGAGGAGAGACATAGAGAACACTGAGAGGAGAGACCTAGAGAACACTGAGAGGAGAGACCTAGAGAACACAGAGGAGAGACATAGAGAACACTGAGGAGAGACCTAGAGAACACTGAGAGGAGAGACCTAGAGAACACTGAGGAGAGACCTAGAGAACACTGAGAGGAGAGACCTAGAGAACACTGAGAGGAGAGACATAGAGAACACTGAGAGGAGAGACCTAGAGAACACTGAGAGGAGAGACCTAGAGAACACTGAGGAGAGACCTAGAGAACACTGAGGAGAGACCTAGAGAACAATGAGAGGAGAGACATAGAGAACACTGAGGAGAGACATAGAGAACACTGAGAGACCTAGAGAACACAGAGGAGAGACATAAGAACACTGAGAGGAGAGACATAGAGAACACTGAGGAGAGACCTAGAGAACACTGAGAGGAGAGACATAGAGAACACTGAGAGGAGAGACCTAGAGAACACTGAGAGGAGAGACCTAGAGAACACTGAGAGGAGAGACCTAGAGAACACTGAGAGGAGAGACCTAGAGAACACTGAGGAGAGACCTAGAGAACACTGAGGAGAGACCTAGAGAACACTGAGGAGAGACCTAGAGAACACTGAGGAGAGACCTAGAGAACACTGAGGAGAGACCTAGAGAACACTGAGGAGAGACCTAGAGAACACTGAGGAGAGACCTAGAGAACACTGAGAGGAGAGACCTAGAGAACACTGACGAGAGACCTAGAGAACACTGAGAGGAGAGACATAGAGAACACTGAGAGACATAGAGAACACTGAGAGACATAGAGAACACTGAGGAGAGACATAGAGAACACTGAGAGACCTAGAGAACACTGAGAGGAGAGACCTAGAGAACACTGAGAGGAGAGACATAGAGAACACTGAGAGGAGAGACCTAGAGAACACTGAGAGGAGAGACCTAGAGAACACTGAGGAGAGATATAGAGAACACTGAGGAGAGACTTAGAGAACACTGATAGGAGAGACATAGAGAACACTGAGAGGAGAGACCTAGAGAACACTGAGGAGAGACCTAGAGAACACTAATAGGAGAGACTTAGAGAACACTGAGGAGAGACATAGAGAACACTGAGAGGAGAGACCTAGAGAACACTGAGAGGAGAGACCTAGAGAACACTGAGGAGAGACCTTGAGAACACTGAGAGACCTAGAGAACACTGAGAGGAGAGACATAGAGAACACTGAGGAGAGACATAGAGAACACTGATGAGAGACATAGAGAACACTGAGGAGAGACATAGAGAACACTGAGGAGAGACCTAGAGAACACTGAGAGACCTAGAGAACACTGAGGAGAGACCTAGAGAACACTGAGGAGAGACATAGAGAACACTGAGGAGAGACATAGAGAACACTGAGAGGAGAGACATAGAGAACACTGAGAGACCTAGAGAACACTGAGGAGAGACCTAGAGAACACTGAGGAGAGACATAGAGAACACTGAGAGACCTAGAGAACACTGAGAGGAGAGACATAGAGAACACTGAGAGGAGAGACCTAGAGAACACTGAGGAGAGACCTAGAGAACACAGAGGAGAGACCTAGAGAAAACTGAGGAGAGACCTAGAGAACACTGAGAGGAGAGACATAGAGAACACTGAGGAGAGACATAGAGAACACTGAGGAGAGACATAGAGAACACTGAGAGGAGAGACATAGAGAACACTGAGAGACCTAGAGAACACTGAGAGGAGAGACCTAGAGAACACTGAGGAGATACCTAGAGACCACTGAGAGGAGAGACCTAGAGACCACTGAGGAGAGACCTAGAGAACACTGAGGAGAGACCTAGAGAACACTGAGGAGAGACCTAGAGAACACTGAGGAGAGACCTAGAGAACACTGAGAGGAGAGACCTAGAGAACACTGAGGAGAGACCTAGAGAACACTGAGAGACCTAGAGAACACTGAGAGACCTAGAGAACACTGAGAGGAGAGACCTAGAGAACACTGAGAGACCTAGAGAACACTGAGGAGAGACCTAGAGAACACTGAGGAGAGACCTAGAGAACACTGAGAGACTTAGAGAACACTGAGAGGAGACCTAGAGAACACTGAGAGGAGACCTAGAGAACACTGAGGAGAGACCTATAGAACACTGAGGAGAGACCTAGAGAACACTGAGGAGAGACCTAGAGAACACTGAGGAGAGACCTAGAGAACACTGAGAGACCTAGAGAACACTGAGAGACCTAGAGAACACTGAGATGAGACCTAGAGAACACTGAGGAGAGATCTAGAGAACACTGAGAGGAGGGACCTAGAGAACACTGAGGAGAGACATAGGGAACAGTGAGGAGAGACCTAGAGAACACTGAGAGACCTAGAGAACACTGAGAGGAGAGACCTAGAGAACACTGAGAGGAGAGACCTAGAGAACACTGAGAGACCTAGAGAACACTGAGGAGAGACATAGAGAACACTGAGAGACCTAGAGAACACTGAGGGGAGACCTAGAGAACACTGAGGAGAGACCTAGAGAACACTGAGAGACCTAGAGAACACTGAAAGACCTAGAGAACACTGAGAGGAGAGACCTAGAGAACACTGAGAGACCTAGAGAACACTGAGAGACCTAGAGAACACTGAGAGACCTAGAGAACACTGAGGAGAGACCTAGAGAACACTGAGGAGAGACCTAGAGAACACTGAGGGACCTAGAGAACACTGAGGAGAGACCTAGAGAACACTGAGGAGAGACCTAGAGAACACTGAGGAGGGACCTAGAGAACACTGAGAGGAGAGACCTAGAGAACACTGAGAGGAGAGACCTAGAGAACACTGAGGAGAGACCTAGAGAACACTGAGAGGAGAGACATAGCTAATACTGCTCCTCTGAGAGGAGATACATAGAGAACACTGAGAGGAGAGACCTAGAGAACACTGAGGAGAGACCTAGAGAACACTGAGGAGAGACCTAGAGAACACTGAGAGGAGAGACCTAGAGAACACAGAGGAGAGACATAGAGAACAGTGAAGAGAGACCTAGAGAACACAGAGGAGAGACATAGAGAACAGTGAGGAGAGACATAGCTAATACTGCTCCTCTGAGAGGAGAGACCTAGAGAACACTGAGGAGAGACCTAGAGAACACTGAGGAGAGACCTAGAGAACACTGAGGAGAGACCTAGAGAACACTGAGGAGAGACCTAGAGAACACTGCTCCTCTGAGAGGAGAGACATAGAGAACACTGAGGAGAGACCTAGAGAACACTGAGAGGAGAGACCTAGAGAACACTGAGGAGAGACCTAGAGAACACTGAGAGGAGAGACCTAGAGAACACAGAGGAGAGCACGAGGAGAGACCTAGAGAACACTGAGAGGAGAGACCTAGAGAACACAGAGAGAGACATAGAGAACAGTGAGAGACATACATACTCTCCCTGAGAGGAGAGACCTGAGAACACGAGAGAGACCTAGGAACACTGCTCGAGAGGAGAGACATAGAGAACACTGAGGAGAGACCTAGAGAACACTGCTCCTCTGAGAGGAGAGACCTAGAGAACACTGAGGAGAGACCTAGAGAACACTGCTCCTCTGAGAGGAGAGACATAGAGAACACTGCTCCACTACTCCCTCTGCTGGTTCAACTGTGTAACTACACTGAGTAGTTCAGTGTTCTTTATTAGTTACATATGGTACATCTACAAGTTGGTTGGAGAATCTCAGCAATGCAGTCAGGGTGTCATAACTCCCTCACCACTCACAGGAAGGGTTTGATCTTCTCCTGGGGATTGATGCTTCTCAGCGGTTAATCACCCTGTTGCAATGTGGTGTCAATTAGAGAGAGGGACAGATGGGTTACTGAATGAGTGATGTTCATTCCGCAGTTCCCCCTCAATATGGTGTCAGTGAGAGAGAGGGAGAAAGAGGGTGAGAAAGTATCTGTCTGTGTCCTGCAGAGTTAGGCATAGACGCAGGTAGAAATGTTGATATTGATTTCTCTCTCTCTCTCTCTCTCTCTCTCTCTCTCTCTCTCTCTCTCTCTCTCTCTCTCTCTCTGTCTCTCTCTCTCTGTCTCTGTCTCTGTCTCTGCTCTCTGTCTCTGTCTCTCTCTGCTCTCTGTCTCTGTCTCTGTCTCTGTCTCTGTCTCTCTGTCTCTGTCTCTGTCTCTCTCTGTCTCTGTCTCTGTCTCTGTCTCTCTTTTCTCTCTCTCTCTCTGTCTCTCTCTCTCTCTCTCTGTCTTCTCTCTCTCTCTCTCTGTCTCTCTCTCTCTCTCTCTCTCTCTCTCTCTCTCTCTCTCTCTCTCTCTGTCTCTCTCTGTCTCTTCTCTCTCTGTCTCTCTCTGTCTCTCTTCTCTCTCTGTCTCTCTCTCTCTCTCTCTCTCTCTCTGTCTCTCTCTCTCTCTCTCTCTCTCTCTCTCTCTCTCTCTCTCTCTCTCTCTCTCTCTCTCTCTCTCTCTCTCTCTCCAGGGAGGGGCGGTCCAACGCCCACATTAAAGGAGACTACCAGCGTGTCGGTGACGTCATGCTGAAGAACATTCAGGGGTTAAAGGTACAGTACATGTGGATATCGTTCCTACCCTTCAAAATGTCCTCCGAGTAATGTAGGACCTGTGGGTTAAAGGTGGAGCCATCTGATGAACATCTAGGAACACCTCATGATGTTGATCATGATTATCACATGGGGTTGGCATCTTTACAGCAGCAGCTAACAGTCCTCTCTCCCTAACCCCTACATCTTCTACCTAACCTACCCTCTCTCTCTCTCTGCCCCAGCTAACAGTCCTCTCTCCCTAACCCCTACATCTTCTACCTAACCTACCCCTCTCCTCTCTCTGCCCCAGCTAACAGTCCTCTCTCCCTAACCCCTACATCTTCTACCTAACCTACCCCTCTCTCTCTCTCTCTCTGCCCCAGCTAAGTCCTCTCTCCCTAACCCCTACATCTTCTACCTAACCTACCCCTCTCCTCTCTCTGCCCCAGCTAACAGTCCTCTCTCCCTAACCCCTACATCTTCTACCTAACCTACCCCCTCTCTCTCTCTGCCCCAGCTAAGTCCTCTCTCCCTAACCCCTACATCTTCTACCTAACCTACCCCTCTCTCTCTCTGCCCCAGCTAACAGTCCTCTCTCCCTAACCCCTACATCTTCTACCTAACCTACCCCTTTCTCTCTCTGCCCCAGCTAACAGTCCTCTCTCCCTAACCCCTACATCTTCTACCTAACCTACCCTCTCCTCTCTCTGCCCCAGCTAACAGTCCTCTCTCCCTAACCCCTTAAATATTCTACCTAACCTACCCCTCTCTCTCTCTGCCCCAGCTAACAGTCCTCTCTCCCTAACCCCTAAATATTCTACCTAACCTACCCCTCTCTCTCTCTGCCCCAGCTAACAGTCCTCTCTCCCTAACCCCTTAAATATTCTACCTAACCTACCCCTCTCCTCTCTCCCTCTCTCTCTCTGCCCCAGCTAACAGTCCTCTCTCCCTAACCCCTTAAATATTCTACCTAACCTACCCCTCCTCTCTCCCTCTCTCTCTCTGCCCCAGCTAACAGTCCTCTCTCCCCTAACCCCTTAAATATTCTACCTAACCTACCCTCTCCCTCTCTCTGCCCCAGCTAACAGTCCTCTCTCCCTAACCCCTAAATCTTCTACCTAACCTACCCCTCTCCTCTCTCTGCCCCAGCTAACAGTCCTCTCTCCCTAACCCCTAAATCTTCTACCTAACCTACCCCTCTCTCTCTCTGCCCCAGCTAACAGTCCTCTCTCCCTAACCCCTACATCTTCTACCTAACCTACCCCTCTCTCTCTCTGCCCCAGCTAACAGTCCTCTCTCCCTAACCCCTACATCTTCTACCTAACCTACCCCTCTCTCTCTCTGCCCCAGCTAACAGTCCTCTCTCCCTAACCCCTACATCTTCTACCTAACCTACCCCTCTCTCTCTCTGCCCCAGCTAACAGTCCTCTCTCCCTAACCCCTTAAATATTCTACCTAACCTACCCCTCTCCTCTCTCCCTCTCTCTCTCTGCCCCAGCTAACAGTCCTCTCTCCCTAACCCCTTAAATATTCTACCTAACCTACCCCTCTCCTCTCTCCCTCTCTCTCTCTGCCCCAGCTAACAGTCCTCTCTCCCTAACCCCTTAAATATTCTACCTAACCTACCCCTCTCCTCTCTCTCTCTGCCCCCAGCTAACAGTCCTCTCTCCCTAACCCCTTAAATATTCTACCTAACCTACCCCTCTCCTCTCTCCCTCTCTCTCTCTGCCCCAGCTAACAGTCCTCTCTCCCTAACCCCCTAAATCTTCTACCTAACCTACCCCTCTCCTCTCTCTGCCCCAGCTAACAGTCCTCTCTCCCTAACCCCTAAATCTTCTACCTAACCTACCCTCTCTCTCTCTGCCCCAGCTAACAGTCCTCTCTCCCTAACCCCTTAAATAGTCTACCTAACCTACCCCTCTCTCTCTCTGCCCCAGCTAACAGTCCTCTCTCCCTAACCCCTTAAATAGTCTACCTAACCTACCCCTCTCTCTCTCTGCCCCAGCTAACAGTCCTCTCTCCCTAACCCCTAAATCTTCTACCTAACCTACCCTCTCTCTCTCTGCCCCAGCTAACAGTCCTCTCTCCCTAACCCCTTAAATAGTCTACCTAACCTACCCCTCTCTCTCTGCCCCAGCTAACAGTCCTCTCTCCCTAACCCCCTAAATCTTCTACCTAACCTACCCCCCTCTCTCTCTGCCCCAGCTAACAGTCCTCTCTCCCTAACCCCTTAAATAGTCTACCTAACCTACCCCTCTCTCTCTCTGCCCCAGCTAACAGTCCTCTTTCCCTAACCCCTAAATCTTCTACCTAACCTACCCTTCTCCTCTCTCCCTCTCTCTCTCCTTTCTCTCTCTGCCCCAGCTAACAGTCCTCTCTCCCTAACCCCCTAAATATTCTAGCTAATCTACCCCTCTCCTCTCTCCCTCTCTCTCTCTGCCCCAGCTAACAGTCCTCTCTCCCTAACCCCTTAAATAGTCTACCTAACCTACCCCTCTCTCTCTCTGCCTCAGCTAACAGTCCTCTTTCCCTAACCCCTAAATATTCTAGCTAATCTACCCTTCTCCTCTCTCTCTGCCTCAGCTAACAGTCCTCTCTCCCTAACCCCTACATCTTCTACCTAACCTAACCCTCTCTCTCTCTGCCTCAGCTAACAGTCCTCTCTCCCTAACCCCTAAATCTTCTACCTAACCTACCCCCCTCTCTCTCTGCCTCAGCTAACAGTCCTCTCTCCCTAACCCCTAAATCTTCTACCTAACCTACCCCCCTCTCTCTCTGCCTCAGCTAACAGTCCTCTTTCCCTAACCCCTAAATATTCTACCTAACCTACCCCTCTCTCTCTCTGCCCCAGCTAACAGTCCTCTCTCCCTAACCCCTAAATCTTCTACCTAACCTACCCTTCTCCTCTCTCCCTCTCTCTCTCCTTTCTCTCTCTGCCCCAGCTAACAGTCCTCTCTCCCTAACCCCTAAATCTTCTACCTAACCTACCCCTCTCTCTCTCTGCCTCAGCTAACAGTTCTCTCTCCCTAACCCCTAAATCTTCTACCTAACCTAACCCTTTCTCTCTCTGCCTCAGCTAACAGTCCTCTCTCCCTAACCCCTAAATATTCTACCTAACCTACCCTCTCCTCTCTCTCTGCCTCAGCTAACAGTCCTCTCTCCCTAACCCCTAAATCTTCTACCTAACCTACCCCTCTCCTCTCTCTGCCCCAGCTAACAGTCCTCTCTCCCTAACCCCTACATCTTCTACCTAACCTACCCCTCTCTCTCTCTGCCCCAGCTAACAGTCCTCTCTCCCTAACCCCTAAATCTTCTACCTAACCTACCCCTCTCCTCTCTCTGCCCCAGCTAACAGTCCTCTCTCCCTAACCCCTACATCTTCTACCTAACCTACCCCTCTCTCTCTCTGCCCCAGCTAACAGTCCTCTCTCCCTAACCCCTACATATTCTACCTAACCACACTCTCTCTCTCTGCCCCAGCTAACAGTCCTCTCTCCCTAACCCCTAAATCTTCTACCTAACCTACCCCCCTCTCCTCTCTCTGCCCCAGCTAACAGTCCTCTCTCCCTAACCCCTAAATATTCTACCTAACCTACCCCTCTCTCTCTCTGCCCCAGCTAAAAGTCCTCTTTCCCTAAATCTTCTACCTAACCTACCCCTCTCCTCTCCTCTCTCTGCCCCAGCAGCAGTTGACGTCCCTCCTGCAGCGTCACGGTGAGGTGTTGGTGGAGTTGGAGCGTTCGTGCCGTTCGTCCCAGCGGCTGGAGGAGGCGTGTCGGGAGTTTGAGCAGCAGAAGGTGTGTTACCTGCCCCTTAACGTGTTCCTGCTGCGCCCCCTGCATCGCCTGCTGCACTACAAACTGATTCTGGAGAGACTCTGCAAACACTACCCCCCCACACACCAAGACTTCAGAGACAGCAGAGGTAGGCTACAGCAGAGAGAGAACCCACTCCTCTAGTTGTCCTAGTTAATATCTCAGAGATGGTGTGTGTTAGAGAGAGAACCCTCCTCCTCTAGTTGTCCTAGTTGATATATCAGAGATGGTGTGTGTTAGAGAGAGAACCCCCCTCCTCTAGTTGTCCTAGTTGATATATCAGAGATGGTGTGTGTTAGAGAGAGAACCCCCCTCCTCTAGTTGTCCTAGTTGATATATCAGAGATGGTGTGTGTTAGAGAGAGAACCCCCCTCCTCTAGTTGTCCTAGTTGATATATCAGAGATGGTGTGTGTTAGAGAGAGAACCCACCTCCTCTAGTTGTCCTAGTTAATATCTCAGAGATGGTGTGTGTTAGAGAGAGAACCCTCCTCCTCTAGTTGTCCTAGTTGATATATCAGAGATGGTGTGTGTGTACTAACTCTCCTCCTCTAGCCGCCCTAGCTGATATATCAGAGATGGTACTGCAGCTTCAGGGAACCATGATGAAGATGGAGAACTTCCAGAAGCTTCTAGAACTGAAGAAAGATCTGACAGGCATCCAGGACCTGGCTATACCGGGCAGGGTGAGGGAACAGTTTTACCTGACTTTGCTCTGACAACTATTGTCCTGATTTATCTGAAGTTGTAGTGCATCAATCCTCATGTTGTCCTTTAGTGTCTCTGATTTACAGAGATGATGTTGTTCATTGTTTACTCAGTGTGTTGTTTATGTACCCAATGCAGGAGTTTATCAGACTGGGATGTCTCAGTAAACTCTCAGGGAAAGGACTACAGCAGAGGATGTTCTTCCTGGTTAGTCATTACTTCCTACTTCCTGTCACATGACTCCTCTGCTCCTCACTCACAATTCAGGTATCCTATCCCTCTCTGTGTTCCTCTCCTCCTCCAGTTCAGTGATGTCTCATTATATCTCTGTGTCTCTCCCTCTCTCCCCCTCCAGTTCAGTGATGTCTCATTATATCTCTGTGTCCCTCCCTCTCTCCTCCTCCAGTTCAGTGATGTCTCATTATATCTCTGTGTCCCTCCCTCTCTCCTCCTCCAGTTCAGTGATGTCTCATTATATCTCTGTGTCCCTCTCTCCTCCTCCAGTTCAGTGATGTCTCATTATATCTCTGTGTCCCTCCCTCTCTCCTCCTCCAGTTCAGTGATGTCTCATTATATCTCTGTGTCCTTCCCTCTCTCCTCCTCCAGTTCAGTGATGTCTCATTATATATCTGTGTCCCTCCCTCTCTCCCCCTCCAGTTCAGTGATGTCTCATTATATCTCTGTGTCCCTCTACTCTCTCCTCCTCCAGTCCAGTGATGTCTCATTATATCTCTGTGTCCCTCCCTCTCTCCCCTCCAGTTCAGTGATGTCTCATTATATCTCTGTGTCCCTCCCTCTCTCCTCCTCCAGTTCAGTGATGTCTCATTATATCTCTGTGTCCCTCCCTCTCTCCTCCTCCAGTTCAGTGATGTCTCATTATATCTCTGTGTCCCTCCCTCTCTCCTCCAGTTCAGTGATGTCTCATTATATCTCTGTGTCCCTCCCTCTCTCCTCCTCCAGTTCAGTGATGTCTCATTATATCTCTGTGTCCTCCCTCTCTCTCCTCCAGTTCAGTGATGTCTCATTATATCTCTGTGTCCCCCTCTCTCCTCCTCCAGTTCAGTGATGTCTCATTATATCTCTGTGTCCCTCCCCTCTCTCCTCCTCCAGTTCAGTGATGTCTCATTATATCTCTGTGTCCCTCCCTCTCTCCTCCTCCAGTCCAGTGATGTCCCATTATATCTCTGTGTTCCTCTCCTCCTCCAGTTCAGTGATGTCTCATTATATCTCTGTGTCCCTCCCTCTCTCCCCTCCAGTTCAGTGATGTCTCATTATATCTCTGTGTCCCTCCCTCTCTCCTCCTCCAGTTCAGTGATGTCTCATTATATCTCTGTGTCCCTCTCTCCTCCTCCGTCAGTCTTCCTCCTCTCTCTCCTCCTCAGTTCAGTGATGTCTCATTATATCTCTGTGTCCCTCTACTCTCTCCTCCTCCAGTCCAGTGATGTCTCATTATATCTCTGTGTCCCTCTCTCCTCCTCCAGTTCAGTGATGTCTCATTATATCTCTGTGTTCCTCTCCTCTCTCCTCCTCCAGTTCAGTGATGTCTCATTATATCTCTGTGTCCCTCCCTCTCTCCCCCTCCAGTTCAGTGATGTCTCATTATATCTCTGTGTCCCTCCCTCTCTCCTCCTCCAGTTCAGTGATGTCTCATTATATCTCTGTGTCCCTCCTCTCTCTCCTCCTCCAGTTCAGTGATGTCTCATTATATCTCTGTGTCCTCCCTCTCTCCCCCTCCAGTTCAGTGATGTCTCATTATATCTCTGTGTCCCTCCCTCTCTCCTCCTCCAGTTCAGTGATGTCTCATTATATATCTGTGTCCCTCTCTCTCCTCCTCCAGTTCAGTGATGTCTCATTATATCTCTGTGTCCCTCCCTCTCTCCCCCTCCAGTTCAGTGATGTCTCATTATATCTCTGTGTCCCTCCCTCTCCTCCTCCAGTTCAGTGATGTCTCATTATATCTCTGTGTCCCTCCTCTCTCCCCCTCCAGTTCAGTGATGTCTCATTATATCTCTGTGTCCTCCCTCTCCCCCTCCCAGTTCAGTGATGTCTCATTATATCTCTGTGTCCCTCCCTCTCTCCTCCTCCAGTTCAGTGATGTCTCATTATATCTCTGTGTCCCTCCCTCTCTCCTCCTCCAGTTCAGTGATGTCTCATTATATCTCTGTGTCTCCCTCTCTCCCCCTCCAGTTCAGTGATGTCTCATTATATCTCTGTGTCCCTCCCTCTCTCTCCTCCTCCAGTTCAGTGATGTCTCATTATATCTCTGTGTCCCTCCTCTCTCCTCCTCCAGTTCAGTGATGTCTCATTATATCTCTGTGTCCCTCCCTCTCTCCTCCTCCAGTTCAGTGATGTCTCATTATATCTCTGTGTCCCTCCCTCTCTCCTCCTCCAGTTCAGTGATGTCTCATTATATCTCTGTGTCCCTCCTCTCTCCTCCTCCAGTTCAGTGATGTCTCATTATATCTCTGTGTCCCTCCCTCTCTCCTCCTCCAGTTCAGTGATGTCTCATTATATCTCTGTGTCCCTCTCTCTCCTCCTCCAGTTCAGTGATGTCTCATTATATCTCTGTGTCCCTCTCTCTCCTCCTCCAGTTCAGTGATGTCTCATTATATCTCTGTGTCCCTCCCTCTCTCCTCCTCCAGTTCAGTGATGTCTCATTATATCTCTGTGTCCCTCCCTCTCTCCCCCTCCAGTTCAGTGATGTCTCATTATATCTCTGTGTCCCTCCCTCTCTCCCCCTCCAGTTCAGTGATGTCTCATTATATCTCTGTGTCCCTCCCTCTCTCCTCCTCCAGTTCAGTGATGTCTCATTATATCTCTGTGTCCCTCCCTCTCTCCCCCTCCAGTTCAGTGATGTCTCATTATATCTCTGTGTCCCTCCCTCTCTCCCCTCCAGTTCAGTGATGTCTCATTATATCTCTGTGTCCCTCCCTCTCTCCTCCTCCAGTTCAGTGATGTCTCATTATATCTCTGTGTCCCTCCCTCTCTCCTCCTCCAGTTCAGTGATGTCTCATTATATCTCTGTGTCCTCCCTCTCTCCCCCTCCAGTTCAGTGATGTCTCATTATATCTCTGTGTCCCTCCCTCTCTCCTCCTCCAGTTCAGTGATGTCTCATTATATCTCTGTGTCCCTCCCTCTCTCCTCCTCCAGTTCAGTGATGTCTCATTATATCTCTGTGTCCCTCCTCTCTCCCTCCTCCAGTTCAGTGATGTCTCATTATATCTCTGTGTCCCTCCCTCTCCTCCTCCAGTTCAGTGATGTCTCATTATATCTCTGTGTCCCTCCCTCTCCTCCTCCAGTTCAGTGATGTCTCATTATATCTCTGTGTCCCTCTCTCCCTCCTCCAGTTCAGTGATGTCTCATTATATCTCTGTGTCCCTCCCTCTCTCCCCCTCCAGTTCAGTGATGTCTCATTATATCTCTGTGTCCCTCCCTCTCTCCTCCTCCAGTTCAGTGATGTCTCATTATATCTCTGTGTCTCTCCCTCTCTCCTCCTCCAGTTCAGTGATGTCTCATTATATCTCTGTGTCCCTCCCTCTCTCCTCCTCCAGTTCAGTGATGTCTCATTATATCTCTGTGTCCCTCCCTCTCTCCTCCTCCAGTTCAGTGATGTCTCATTATATCTCTGTGTCCCTCCTCTCTCCCTCCAGTTCAGTGATGTCTCATTATATCTCTGTGTCCCTCCCTCTCCTCCTCCAGTTCAGTGATGTCTCATTATATCTCTGTGTCCCTCTCTCTCCCCCTCCAGTTCAGTGATGTCTCATTATATCTCTGTGTCCCTCCCTCTCTCCCCTCCAGTTCAGTGATGTCTCATTATATCTCTGTGTCCCTCCCTCTCTCCTCCTCCAGTTCAGTGATGTCTCATTATATCTCTGTGTCTCCTCCTCTCTCCCCCTCCAGTTCAGTGATGTCTCATTATATCTCTGTGTCCCTCCCTCTCTCCTCCTCCAGTTCAGTGATGTCTCATTATATTCTGTGTCCCTCCCTCTCTCCTCTCCAGTTCAGTGATGTCTCATTATATCTCTGTCCCTCCCTCTCCCCCCTCCAGTTCAGTGATGTCTCATTATATCTCTGTGTCCCTCCCTCTCTCCCCCTCCAGTTCAGTGATGTCTCATTATATCTCTGTGTCCCTCCCTCTCTCTCCTCCTCAGTTCAGTGATGTCTCATTATATCTCTGTGTCCCTCCCTCTCTCCAGTCGATAGCCCCTCTCCAGTTCAGTGATGTCTCATTATATCTCTGTGTCCCTCCCTCTCTCCCCCTCCAGTTCAGTGATGTCTCATTATATCTCTGTGTCCCTCCCTCTCTCCAGTTCAGTGATGTCTCATTATATCTCTGTGTCCCTCCTCTCTCCTCCTCCAGTTCAGTGATGTCTCATTATATCTCTGTGTCCTCCCTCTCTCCCCTCCAGTTCAGTGATGTCTCATTATATCTCTGTGTCCCTCCCTCTCTCCCCCTCCAGTTCAGTGATGTCTCATTATATCTCTGTGTCCCTCCCTCTCTCCCCCTCCAGTTCAGTGATGTCTCATTATATCTCTGTGTCCCTCCTCTCTCCTCCTCCAGTTCAGTGATGTCTCATTATATCTCTGTGTCCCTCCCTCTCTCCTCCTCCAGTTCAGTGATGTCTCATTATATCTCTGTGTCCCTCCCTCTCTCCTCCTCCAGTTCAGTGATGTCTCATTATATCTCTGTGTCCCTCCCTCTCTCCTCCTCCAGTTCAGTGATGTCTCATTATATCTCTGTGTCCCTCCCTCTCTCCTCCTCCAGTTCAGTGATGTCTCATTATATCTCTGTGTCCCTCCCTCTCTCCCCCTCCAGTTCAGTGATGTCTCATTATATCTCTGTGTCCCTCCCTCTCTCCTCCTCCAGTTCAGTGATGTCTCATTATATCTCTGTGTCCCTCCCTCTCTCCTCCTCCAGTTCAGTGATGTCTCATTATATCTCTGTGTCCCTCCCTCTCTCCTCCTCCAGTTCAGTGATGTCTCATTATATCTCTGTGTCCCTCCCTCTCTCCCCCTCCAGTTCAGTGATGTCTCATTATATCTCTGTGTCCCTCTCTCTCTCCTCCTCCA
The DNA here is from genome assembly GCF_020615455.1 of Coregonus clupeaformis. NCBI lineage: Eukaryota > Metazoa > Chordata > Actinopteri > Salmoniformes > Salmonidae > Coregonus > Coregonus clupeaformis. The sequence continues at coordinate 319,072 of NW_025533843.1, forward strand.
GTTCAGTGATGTCTCATTATATCTCTGTGTCCCTCCCTCTCTCCTCCTCCAGTTCAGTGATGTCTCATTATATCTCTGTGTCCCTCCCTCTCTCCCCCTCCAGTTCAGTGATGTCTCATTATATCTCTGTGTCCCTCCCTCTCTCCCCCTCCAGTTCAGTGATGTCTCATTATATCTCTGTGTCCCTCCCCTCTCCCCCTCCAGTTCAGTGATGTCTCATTATATCTCTGTGTCCCTCCCTCTCTCCTCCCAGTTCAGTGATGTCTCATTATATCTCTGTGTCCCTCCCTCTCTCCTCCTCCAGTTCAGTGATGTCTCATTATATCTCTGTGTCCCTCCCTCTCTCCTCCTCCAGTTCAGTGATGTCTCATTATATCTCTGTGTCCCTCCCTCCTCTCCTCCTCCAGTTCAGTGATGTCTCATTATATCTCTGTGTCCCTCCTCTCTCCTCCTCCAGTTCAGTGATGTCTCATTATATCTCTGTGTCCCTCCCTCTCTCCCCCTCCAGTTCAGTGATGTCTCATTATATCTCTGTGTCCCTCCCTCCCTCTCTCCTCCTCAGTGATGTCTCATTATATCTCTGTGTCCCTCCCTCTCTCCTCCTCCAGTTCAGTGATGTCTCATTATATCTCTGTGTCCCTCCCTCTCTCCTCCTCCAGTTCAGTGATGTCTCATTATATCTCTGTGTCCCTCTCTCCTCCTCCAGTTCAGTGATGTCTCATTATATCTCTGTGTCCCTCCCTCTCTCCCCCTCCAGTTCAGTGATGTCTCATTATATCTCTGTGTTCCTCTCCTCCTCCAGTTCAGTGATGTCTCATTATATCTCTGTGTCCCTCCCTCTCTCCTCCTCCAGTTCAGTGATGTCTCATTATATCTCTGTGTCCCTCCCTCTCTCCTCCTCCAGTTCAGTGATGTCTCATTATATCTCTGTGTCCCTCCCTCTCTCCTCCTCCAGTTCAGTGATGTCTCATTATATCTCTGTGTCCCTCCCTCTCTCCCCCTCCAGTTCAGTGATGTCTCATTATATCTCTGTGTCCCTCTCTCCTCCTCCAGTTCAGTGATGTCTCATTATATCTCTGTGTCCCTCCCTCTCTCCTCCTCCAGTTCAGTGATGTCTCATTATATCTCTGTGTCCCTCCTCTCTCTCCTCCTCCAGTTCAGTGATGTCTCATTATATCTCTGTGTCCCTCCCTCTCTCCTCCTCCAGTTCAGTGATGTCTCATTATATCTCTGTGTCCCTCCCTCTCTCCTCCTCCAGTTCAGTGATGTCTCATTATATCTCTGTGTCCCTCCCTCTCTCCTCCTCCAGTTCAGTGATGTCTCATTATATCTCTGTGTCCCTTCCTCTCCTCCTCCAGTTCAGTGATGTCTCATTATATCTCTGTGTCCCTCCCTCTCTCCTCCTCCAGTTCAGTGATGTCTCATTATATCTCTGTGTCCCTCCCTCTCTCCTCCTCCAGTTCAGTGATGTCTCATTATATCTCTGTGTCCTCCTCTCTCCTCCTCCAGTTCAGTGATGTCTCATTATATCTCTGTGTCTCTCCCTCTCTCCCCCTCCAGTTCAGTGATGTCTCATTATATCTCTGTGTCCCTCCTCTCTCCTCCTCCAGTTCAGTGATGTCTCATTATATCTCTGTGTCCCTCCTCTCTCTCCTCCTCCAGTTCAGTGATGTCTCATTATATCTCTGTGTCCCTCCCTCTCTCCCTCCTCCAGTTCAGTGATGTCTCATTATATCTCTGTGTCCCTCCTCTCTCTCCTCCAGTTCAGTGATGTCTCATTATATCTCTGTGTCCCTCCCTCTCTCCCTCCAGTTCAGTGATGTCTCATTATATCTCTGTGTCCCTCCCTCTCTCCTCCTCCAGTTCAGTGATGTCTCATTATATCTCTGTGTCCCTCCCTCTCTCCCCTCCAGTTCAGTGATGTCTCATTATATCTCTGTGTCCCTCCCCTCTCTCCTCCAGTTCAGTGATGTCTCATTATATCTCTGTGTCCCTCCCTCTCTCCTCCTCCAGTTCAGTGATGTCTCATTATATCTCTGTGTCCCTCCTCTCTCCTCCAGTTCAGTGATGTCTCATTATATCTCTGTGTCCCTCCCTCTCTCCTCCTCCAGTTCAGTGATGTCTCATTATATCTCTGTGTCCCTCCTCTCTCTCCCTCCAGTTCAGTGATGTCTCATTATATCTCTGTGTCCCTCCCTCTCTCCCCTCCAGTTCAGTGATGTCTCATTATATCTCTGTGTCCCTCCCTCTCTCCTCCTCCAGTTCAGTGATGTCTCATTATATCTCTGTGTCCCTCCCTCTCTCCTCCTCCAGTTCAGTGATGTCTCATTATATCTCTGTGTCCCTCCCTCTCTCCTCCTCCAGTTCAGTGATGTCTCATTATATCTCTGTGTCCCTCCCTCTCTCCTCCTCCAGTTCAGTGATGTCTCATTATATCTCTGTGTCCCTCCCTCTCTCCTCCTCCAGTTCAGTGATGTCTCATTATATCTCTGTGTCCCTCCCTCTCTCCTCCTCCAGTTCAGTGATGTCTCATTATATCTCTGTGTCCCTCCCTCTCTCCTCCTCCAGTTCAGTGATGTCTCATTATATCTCTGTGTCCCTCTCTCCTCCTCCAGTTCAGTGATGTCTCATTATATCTCTGTGTCTCTCCCTCTCTCCCCCTCCAGTTCAGTGATGTCTCATTATATCTCTGTGTCCCTCCCTCTCTCCTCCTCCAGTTCAGTGATGTCTCATTATATCTCTGTGTCCCTCCCTCTCTCCTCCTCCAGTTCAGTGATGTCTCATTATATCTCTGTGTCCCTCCCTCTCTCCCCCTCCAGTTCAGTGATGTCTCATTATATCTCTGTGTCCCTCCCTCTCTCCCCCTCCAGTTCAGTGATGTCTCATTATATCTCTGTGTCCCTCCCCTCTCTCCCCCTCCAGTTCAGTGATGTCTCATTATATCTCTGTGTCCCTCCCTCTCTCCTCCAGTTCAGTGATGTCTCATTATATCTCTGTGTCCCTCCCTCTCTCCTCCTCCAGTTCAGTGATGTCTCATTATATCTCTGTGTCCCTCCCTCTCTCCTCCTCCAGTTCAGTGATGTCTCATTATATCTCTGTGTCCCTCCCTCTCTCCTCCTCCAGTTCAGTGATGTCTCATTATATCTCTGTGTCCCTCCCTCTCTCTCCTCCAGTTCAGTGATGTCTCATTATATCTCTGTGTCCTTCCCTCTCTCCTCCTCCAGTTCAGTGATGTCTCATTATATCTCTGTGTCCCTCCCTCTCTCCCCTCCAGTTCAGTGATGTCTCATTATATCTCTGTGTCCCTCCCTCTCTCCTCCTCCAGTTCAGTGATGTCTCATTATATCTCGTGTGTTCCTCTCCCCCCTCCAGTTCAGTGATGTCTCATTATATCCTCTCTCCTCCTCCAGTTCAGTGATGTCTCATTATATCTCTGTGTCCCTCCCTCTCTCCCCCTCCAGTTCAGTGATGTCTCATTATATCTCTGTGTCCCTCCTCTCTCCCCCTCCAGTTCAGTGATGTCTCATTATATCTCTGTGTTCCTCCTCTCTCCCCCTCCAGTTCAGTGATGTCTCATTATATCTCTGTGTCCCTCCCTCTCTCCCCCTCCAGTTCAGTGATGTCTCATTATATCTCTGTGTCCCTCCCTCTCTCCCCCTCCAGTTCAGTGATGTCTCATTATATCTCTGTGTCCCTCCCTCTCTCCTCCTCCAGTTCAGTGATGTCTCATTATACTCTCTGTGTCCCTCCCTCTCTCCCCCTCCAGTTCAGTGATGTCTCATTATATCTCTGTGTCCCTCCCTCTCTCCCCCTCCAGTTCAGTGATGTCTCATTATATCTCTGTGTCCCTCCCCTCTCTCCCCCTCCAGTTCAGTGATGTCTCATTATATCTCTGTGTCCCTCCCTCTCTCCCCCCTCCAGTTCAGTGATGTCTCATTATATCTCTGTGTCCCTCCTCTCCCCCTCCAGTTCAGTGATGTCTCATTATATCTCTGTGTCCCTCCTCTCTTCCCTCTCCTCCAGTCCAGTGATGTCTCATTATATCTCTGTGTCCCTCCCTCTCTCCCCCTCCAGTTCAGTGATGTCTCATTATATCTCTGTGTCCCTCCCTCTCTCCTCCAGTTCAGTGATGTCTCATTATATCTCTGTGTCCCTCCCTCTCTCCTCCAGTTCAGTGATGTCTCATTATATCTCTGTGTCCCTCCCTCTCTCCCCCTCCAGTTCAGTGATGTCTCATTATATCTCTGTGTCCCTCCTCTCTCTCCTCCTCCAGTTCAGTGATGTCTCATTATATCTCTGTGTCCCTCCCTCTCTCCTCCTCCAGTTCAGTGATGTCTCATTATATCTCTGTGTCCCTCCTCTCTCTCCTCCAGTTCAGTGATGTCTCATTATATCTCTGTGTCCCTCCCTCCTCCTCCAGTTCAGTGATGTCTCATTATATCTCTGTGTCCCTCCCTCTCTCCCTCCAGTTCAGTGATGTCTCATTATATCTCTGTGTCCCTCCCTCTCTCCCCCTCCAGTTCAGTGATGTCTCATTATATCTCTGTGTCCCTCCCTCTCTCCTCCTCCAGTTCAGTGATGTCTCATTATATCTCTGTGTCCCTCCCTCTCTCCCTCCTCCAGTTCAGTGATGTCTCATTATATCTCTGTGTCCCTCCCTCTCTCCTCCTCCAGTTCAGTGATGTCTCATTATATCTCTGTGTCCCTCTCTCCTCCTCCAGTTCAGTGATGTCTCATTATATCTCTGTGTCCCTCCCTCTCTCCTCCTCCAGTTCAGTGATGTCTCATTATATCTCTGTGTCCCTCCCTCTCTCCCCCTCCAGTTCAGTGATGTCTCATTATATCTCTGTGTCCCTCCCTCTCTCCTCCTCCAGTTCAGTGATGTCTCATTATATCTCTGTGTCCCTCCCTCCTCCTCCAGTTCAGTGATGTCTCATTATATCTCTGTGTCCCTCCCTCTCTCCTCCTCCAGTTCAGTGATGTCTCATTATATCTCTGTGTCCCTCCCTCTCTCCTCCTCCAGTTCAGTGATGTCTCATTATATCTCTGTGTCCCTCCCTCTCCTCCTCCAGTTCAGTGATGTCTCATTATATCTCTGTGTCCCTCCCTCTCTCCCTCCAGTTCAGTGATGTCTCATTATATCTCTGTGTCCCTCCTCTCTCCCCTCCAGTTCAGTGATGTCTCATTATATCTCTGTGTCCCTCCCTCTCTCCCCCTCCAGTTCAGTGATGTCTCATTATATCTCTGTGTTCCTCCCTCCCCCTCCAGTTCAGTGATGTCTCATTATATCTCTGTGTCCCTCCCTCTCTCCTCCTCCAGTCCAGTGATGTCTCATTATATCTCTGTGTCCCTCCTCTCTCTCTCCTCCAGTTCAGTGATGTCTCATTATATCTCCTGTCTCCCTCTCCTCTCTCCAGTTCAGTGATGTCCCATTATATCTCTGTGTCCCTCCTCCTCCTCCAGTTCAGTGATGTCTCATTATATCTCTGTGTCCCTCCCTCTCTCCTCCTCCAGTTCAGTGATGTCTCATTATATCTCTGTGTCCCTCCCTCTCTCCTCCTCCAGTCCAGTGATGTCTCATTATATCTCTGTGTCCCTCCCTCTCTCCTCCTCCAGTTCAGTGATGTCTCATTATATCTCTGTGTCCCTCCCTCCTCCTCCAGTTCAGTGATGTCTCATTATATCTCTGTGTCCCTCCTCTCTCCCCCTCCAGTTCAGTGATGTCTCATTATATCTCTGTGTCCCTCCCTCTCTCCTCCTCCAGTTCAGTGATGTCTCATTATATCTCTGTGTCCCTCCCTCTCTCCCCCTCCAGTTCAGTGATGTCTCATTATATCTCTGTGTCCCTCTCTCTCCCCCTCCAGTTCAGTGATGTCTCATTATATCTCTGTGTCCCTCCCTCTCTCCTCCAGTTCAGTGATGTCTCATTATATCTCTGTGTCCCTCCCTCTCTCCCCTCCAGTTCAGTGATGTCTCATTATATCTCTGTGTCCCTCCCTCTCTCCTCCTCCAGTTCAGTGATGTCTCATTATATCTCTGTGTCCCTCCCTCTCTCCCCCTCCAGTTCAGTGATGTCTCATTATATCTCTGTGTCCCTCCCTCTCTCCCCCTCCAGTCCAGTGATGTCTCATTATATCTCTGTGTCCCTCCCTCTCTCCTCCTCCTTTCAGTGATGTCTCATTATATCTCTGTGTCCCTCCCTCTCTCCCCCTCCAGTTCAGTGATGTCTCATTATATCTCTGTGTCCCTCCCTCTCTCCTCCTCCAGTTCAGTGATGTCTCATTATATCTCTGTGTCCCTCCCTCTCTCCTCCTCCAGTTCAGTGATGTCTCATTATATCTCTGTGTCCCTCCCTCTCTCCCCCTCCAGTTCAGTGATGTCTCATTATATCTCTGTGTCCTTCCCTCTCTCCTCCCATTATATCTCTGTGCCCCTCCCTCTCTCCCCCTCCAGTTCAGTGATTCGCTGGTGTACACAAGCAGAGGGATGACCGCAGACAACCAGTTCAAGGTTCACGGCCAGCTGCCTCTCTACGGCATGACAGTACGAGTCTCCAGAACCTGAACCGTAACATTATGGGCCAGTTTCCTGGACATAGATAAAGCCTTGTCCTGGACTAAAAAGCCAGATATACAGAGAATCTCCATCAATAATGCTTTTTAGTCCAGGACAAGGCTTTATCTATGTCCAGGAAACTGGCCCTATGGTGTCAGCTTTAGATAACATAACACCGCTGTAAGTCAGCTCTGTCTCTCCTCTGATCCAACCCCTGTGTCTGTGTCCTCAGATCAGGGAGAGTGAGGATGACTGGGGAGTTCCTCATTCCTTCACCCTGTTTGGTCAGCGCCAGTCTGTCGTCCTGGCAGCAAGGTAAAAGTGTTCTAGATGTGTTCTAGAGAGTTTAGGGTGGTTTAGAGTGTTCAGGAGTGTTCTAGATGTGTTCTAGAGAGTTTAGGGTGTTGTAGGGTAGTTTAGAGTGTTCAGGAGTGTTCTAGATGTGTTCTAGAGAGTTTAGGGTGTTGCAGGGTGGTTTAGAGAGTTCAGGAGTGTTCTAGAGAGTTTAGGGTGTTGTAGGGTGGTTTAGAGATTTCAGGAGTGTTCTAGAGAGTTTAGGGTGTTGTAGGGTGGTTTAGAGAGTTCAGGAGTGTTCTAGAGAGTTTAGGGTGTTGTAGGGTGGTTTAGAGAGTTCAGGAGTGTTCTAGAGAGTTTAGGGTGTTGTAGGGTGGTTTAGAGAGTTCAGGAGTGTTCTAGAGAGTTTAGGGTGTTGTAGGGTGGTTTAGAGAGTTCAGGAGTGTTCTAGAGAGTTTAGGGTGTTGTAGGGTGGTTTAGATTGTTCAGGAGTGTTCTAGTTGTGTTCTAGAGAGTTTAGGGTGTTGCAGGGTGGTTTAGAGAGTTCAGGAGTGTTCTAGAGAGTTTAGGGTGTTGTAGGGTGGTTTAGATTGTTCAGGAGTGTTCTAGATGTGTTCTAGAGTTATAGGGTGTTGTAGGGTGGTTTAGATTGTTCAGGAGTGTTCTAGTTGTGTTCTAGAGAGTTTAGGGTGTTGCAGGGTGGTTTAGAGAGTTCAGGAGTGTTTTAGAGAGTTTAGGGTGTTGTAGGGTGGTTTAGATTGTTCAGGAGTGTTCTAGATGTGTTCTAGAGAGTTTAGGGTGTTGTAGGGTGGTTTAGAGAGTTCAGGAGTGTTCTAGAGAGTTTAGGGTGTTGTAGGGTGGTTTAGATTGTTCAGGAGTGTTCTAGATGTGTTCTAGAGAGTTTAGGGTGTTGTAGGGTGGTTTAGATTGTTCAGGAGTGTTCTAGTTGTGTTCTAGAGAGTTTAGGGTGTTGCAGGGTGGTTTAGGGAGTCCAGGAGTGTTCTAGAGAGTTTAGGGTGTTGTAGGGTGGTTTAGAGAGTTCAGGAGTGTTCTAGAGAGTTTAGGGTGTTGTAGGGTGGTTTAGATTGTTCAGGAGTGTTCTAGAGAGTTTAGGGTGTTGCAGGGTGGTTTAGATTGTTCAGGAGTGTTCTAGATGTGTTCTATAGAGTTTAGGGTGTTGTAGGGTGTTCTAGATGTGTTCTAGATGTGTTCTAGAGAGTTTAGGGTGTTGTAGGGTGGTTTAGAGAGTTCAGGAGTGTTCTAGAGAGTTTAGGGTGTTGTAGGGTGGTTTAGAGAGTTCAGGAGTGTTCTAGAGAGTTTAGGGTGTTGCAGGGTGGTTTAGAGAGTTCAGGAGTGTTCTAGAGAGTTTAGGGTGTTGTAGGGTGGTTTAGAGAGTTCAGGAGTGTTCTAGAGAGTTTAGGGTGTTGCAGGGTGGTTTAGAGAGTTCAGGAGTGTTCTAGAGAGTTTAGGGTGTTGTAGGGTGGTTTAGATTGTTCAGGAGTGTTCTAGATGTGTTCTAGAGAGTTTAGGGTGTTGTAGGGTGGTTTAGATTGTTCAGGAGTGTTCTAGTTGTGTTCTAGAGAGTTTAGGGTGTTGCAGGGTGGTTTAGGAGTCCAGGAGTGTTCTAAGAGTTTAGGGGTTGTAGGGTGGTTTAGAGAGTTCAGGAGTGTTCTAGAGAGTTTAGGGTGTTGTAGGGTGGTTTAGATTGTTCAGGAGTGTTCTAGAGAGTTTAGGGTGTAGGGTGGTTTAGATTGTTCAGGAGTGTTCTAGATGTGTTCTATAGAGTTTAGGGTGTTGTAGGGTGTTCTAGATGTGTTCTAGATGTGTTCTAGAGAGTTTAGGGTGTTGTAGGGTGGTTTAGAGAGTTCAGGAGTGTTCTAGAGAGTTTAGGGTGTTGTAGGGTGGTTTAGAGAGTTCAGGAGTGTTCTAGAGAGTTTAGGGTGTTGCAGGGTGGTTTAGAGAGTTCAGGAGTGTTCTAGAGAGTTTAGGGTGTTGTAGGGTGGTTTAGAGAGTTCAGGAGTGTTCTAGAGAGTTTAGGGTGTTGCAGGGTGGTTTAGAGAGTTCAGGAGTGTTCTAGAGAGTTTAGGGTGTTGCAGGGTGGTTTAGAGAGTTCAGGAGTGTTCTAGAGAGTTTAGGGTGTTGTAGGGTGGTTTAGATTGTTCAGGAGTGTTCTAGATGTGTTCTAGAGAGTTTAGGGTGTTGTAGGGTGGTTTAGATTGTTCAGGAGTGTTCTAGATGTGTTCTATAGAGTTTAGGGTGTTGTAGGGTGGTTTAGAGTGTTCTAGATGTGTTCTAGATGTGTTCTATAGAGTTTAGGGTGTTGTAGGGTGGTTTAGATTGTTCAGGAGTGTTCTAGATGTGTTCTAGAGAGTTTAGGGTGTTGTAGGGTGGTTTAGATTGTTCAGGAGTGTTCTAGATGTGTTCTAGAGAGTTTAGGGTGTTGTAGGGTGGTTTAGATTGTTCAGGAGTGTTCTAGTTGTGTTCTAGAGAGTTTAGGGTGTTGCAGGGTGGTTTAGAGAGTTCAGGAGTGTTCTAGAGAGTTTAGGGTGTTGTAGGGTGGTTTAGAGAGTTCAGGAGTGTTCTAGATGTGTTCTATAGAGTTTAGGGTGTTGTAGGGTGGTTTAGAGTGTTCTAGATGTGTTCTAGATGTGTTCTAGAGAGTTTAGGGTGTTGTAGGGTGGTTTAGAGAGTTCAGGAGTGTTCTAGAGAGTTTAGGGTGTTGCAGGGTGGTTTAGATTGTTCAGGAGTGTTCTAGATGTGTTCTATAGAGTTTAGGGTGTTGTAGGGTGTTCTAGATGTGTTCTAGAGAGTTTAGGGTGTTGTAGGGTGGTTTAGATTGTTCAGGAGTGTTCTAGTTGTGTTCTAGAGAGTTTAGGGTGTTGCAGGGTGGTTTAGGGAGTCCAGGAGTGTTCTAGAGAGTTTAGGGTGTTGTAGGGTGGTTTAGATTGTTCAGGAGTGTTCTAGAGAGTTTAGGGTGTGAGGGTGGTTTAGATTGTTCAGGAGTGTTCTAGATGTGTTTATAGAGTTTAGGGTGTTGTAGGGTGTTCTAGAGTGTGTTCTAGATGTGTTCTAGAGAGTTTAGGGTGTTGTAGGGTGGTTTAGAGAGTTCAGGAGTGTTCTAGAGAGTAGGGTGTAGGGTGGTTTAGAGAGTTCAGGAGTGTTCTAGAGAGTTTAGGGTGTTGCAGGGTGGTTTAGAGAGTTCAGGAGTGTTCTAGAGAGTTAGGTGTAGGGTGGTTTAGAGGTTCAGGAGTGTTCTAGAGAGTTTAGGGTGTTGCAGGGTGGTTTAGAGAGTTCAGGAGTGTTCTAGAGAGTTTAGGGTGTTGCAGGTGGTTTAGAGGAGTTCAGGAGTGTTCTAGAGAGTTTAGGTGTTGTAGGGTGGTTTAGATTGTTCAAGAGTGTTCTAGATGTGTTCTAGAGGAGTTTAGGGTGTTGTAGGGTGGTTTAGATTGTTCAGGAGTGTTCTAGGTGTGTCTAGAGTTTAGGGTGTTGTAGGGTGGTTTAGAGTGTTCTAGATGTGTTCTAGATGTGTTCTATAGAGTTTAGGGTGTTGTAGGGTGGTTTAGATTGTTCAGGAGTGTTCTAGATGTGTTCTAGAGAGTTTAGGGTGTTGTAGGGTGGTTTAGATTGTTCAGGAGTGTTCTAGATGTGTTCTAGAGAGTTTAGGGTGTTGTAGGGTGGTTTAGATTGTTCAGGAGTGTTCTAGTTGTGTTCTAGAGAGTTTAGGGTGTTGCAGGGTGGTTTAGAGAGTTCAGGAGTGTTCTAGAGAGTTTAGGGTGTTGTAGGGTGGTTTAGAGAGTTCAGGAGTGTTCTAGATGTGTTCTATAGAGTTTAGGGTGTTGTAGGGTGGTTTAGAGTGTTCTAGATGTGTTCTAGATGTGTTCTAGAGAGTTTAGGGTGTTGTAGGGTGGTTTAGAGAGTTCAGGAGTGTTCTAGAGAGTTTAGGGTGTTGCAGGGTGGTTTAGATTGTTCAGGAGTGTTCTAGATGTGTTCTATAGAGTTTAGGGTGTTGTAGGGTGTTCTAGATGTGTTCTAGATGTGTTCTAGAGAGTTTAGGGGTGTAGGGTGGTTTAGAGAGTTCAGGAGTGTTCTAGAGAGTTTAGGGTGTTGTAGGGTGGTTTAGAGTGTTCAGGAGTGTTCTAGAGAGTTTGGGTGTTGCAGGGTGGTTTAGAGAGTTCAGGAGTGTTCTAGAGAGTTTAGTGTAGGGTGGTTTAGAGAGTTCAGGAGTGTTCTAGAGAGTTTAGGGTGTTGAGGGTGGTTTAGAGAGTTCAGGAGTGTTCTAGAGAGTTTAGGGTGTTGCAGGGTGGTTTAGAGAGTTCAGGAGTGTTCTAGAGAGGGTTGTAGGGTGGTTTAGATTGTTCAGGAGTGTTCTAGATGTGTTCTAGAGAGTTTAGGGTGTTGTAGGGTGGTTTAGATTGTTCAGGAGTGTTCTAGATGTGTTCTATAGAGTTTAGGGTGTTGTAGGGTGGTTTAGAGTGTTCTAGATGTGTTCTATAGAGTTAGGTGTAGGGTGGTTTAGAGTGTTCAGGAGTGTTCTAGATGTGTTCTAGAGAGTTTAGGGTGTTGTAGGGTGGTTTAGATTGTTCAGGAGTGTTCTAGATGTGTTCTAGAGAGTTTAGGGTGTTGAGAGTGTAGGGTGGTTTAGAGTGTTCAGGAGTGTTCTAGGTGTGGGTTCTAGAGAGTTTAGGGTGTTGTAGGGTGGTTTAGAGAGTTCAGGAGTGTTCTAGAGAGTTTAGGGTGAGGGTGGTTTAGAGAGTTCAGGAGTGTTCAGAGTGTTCTATAGAGTTTAGGGTGTTGTAGGGTGGTTTAGAGTGTTCTAGAGTGTGTTCTAGATGTGTTCTAGAGAGTTTAGGGTGTTGTAGGGTGGTTTAGAGAGTTCAGGAGTGTTCTAGAGAGTTGGGTGTTGCAGGGTGGTTTAGAGAGTTCAGGAGTGTTCTAGAGAGTTTAGGGTGTTGCAGGGTGGTTTAGAGAGTTCAGGAGTGTTCTAGAGAGTTTAGGGTGTTGTAGGGTGGTTTAGAGTGTTCTAGATGTGTTCTAGATGTGTTCTATAGAGTTTAGGGTGTTGTAGGGTGGTTTAGAGTGTTCAGGAGTGTTCTAGATGTGTTCTAGAGAGTTTAGAGTGTTCTAGAGCAGGGGTGTCAAACTCATTTTGCCCCGGGGGCCGCATTCTGTCATCAACGAGGTCCGTAGGGCCGCACTGAAAATGGGTCATATTTCCTCGCTGTCAAAATTTGTCCTCTATCCTTCGTTTTGGTAATTTCCTATGATCCCTGACTGTCTAGCTTTCATTTCGGTGATTATTAGCGAGCTGGATACAGTCCGAAATCTGTATGAATATAGGTCCATTCTCAGTTCTACACCGTTTCATTGTGTAATGATGTATCAAGCACAGATGCTCATCAGATTAACTCTATGAAATATGAATTAGTGTTAACCTCAATACTGAACCTTTTGTTCTGCTGTGGCGTTCCCCTGCTGTAATAACCCTCTCCTCTTCTCCCCTCGCTGTAGGTAGTAATCCATATCTGTACTCTGTACAGGGGCTTGCTAAGGTATTCACCCCCCTTGGCGTTTCTCCTATTTTATTGCCTTACAACCTGGAATTAAAATTGATTTTTTGGGGGGGGTTGTATCATTTGATTTACACAACATGCCTACCACTTTGAAGATGCAAAATATTTTTTTATTGTGAAACAAACAAGAATTAAGACAAAAAACTGAAAACTTGAGCGCAGTATAACTATTCACCCCCCAAAGTCAATACTTTGTAGAGCCACCTTTTGCAGCAATTACAGCTGCAAGTCTCTTGGGGTATGTCTCTATAAGCTTGGCACATCTAGCCACTGGGATTTTTGCCTATTCTTCAAGGCAAAACTGCTCCAGCTCCTTCAAGTTGGATGGGTTCCACTGGTGTACAGGAATCTTTAAGTCATACCACAGATGGTGTTCTCGGGGTGATGAGAGGTGTTGGGTTTGCGCCAGACATAGCGTTTTCCTTGATGGCCAAAATCTTATTTAGGGGCTTCATAGCAAAGGGGGTGAATACATATGCACGCACCACTTTTCCATTTTTTTTTTTTTGTTGAAACAAGTTATTGTTTTCATTCATTTCACTTCACCAATTTGGACTATTTTGTGTACGTCCATTACATGAAATCCAAATATAAATCCATTTAAATTAGAGGTTGTAATGCAACAAAATAGGAAAAACGCCAAGGGGGATGAATACTTTTTCAAGGCACTGTTCCTAGCTGTCTATCTAAACCATGTCTGTCCCCTGTCCCTAGCTGTCTATCTAAACCATGTCTGTCCCCTGTCCCTAGCTGTCTATCTAAACCATGTCTGTCCCCTGTCCCTAGCTGTCTATCTAAACCATGTTACTGTCCCTAGCTGTCTATCTAAACCATGTCTGTCCCCTGTCCCTAGCTGTCTATCTAAACCATGTCTGTCCCCTGTCCCTAGCTGTCTATCTAAACCATGTCTGTCCCCTGTCCCTAGCTGTCTATCTAAACCATGTCTGTCCCCTGTCCCTAGCTGTCTATCTAAACCATGTCTGTCCCCTGTCCCTAGCTGTCTATCTAAACCATGTCTGTCCCTAGCTGTCTATCTAAACCATGTCTGTCCTCTGTCCCTAGCTGTCTATCTAAACCATGTCTGTCCCCTGTCCCTAGCTGTCTATCTAAACCATGTCTGTCCCTGTCCCTAGCTGTCTATCTAAACCATGTTGTGTCCCTAGCTGTCTATCTAAACCATGTCTGTCCTGTCCCTAGCTGTCTATTAAACCATGTCTGTCCCCTGTCCCTAGCTGTCTATCTAAACCATGTCTGTCCCTAGCTGTCTATCTAAACCATGTCTGTCCCCTGTCCCTAGCTGTCTATCTAAACCATGTCTGTCCCTGCCTAGCTGTCTATCTAAACCATGTCTCTGTCCCTAGCTGTCTATCTAAACCATGTCTGTCCCCTGTCCCTAGCTGTCTATCTAAACCATGTCTGTCCCTGTCCCTAGCTGTCTATCTAAACCATGTCGCCTGTCCTAGCTGTCTATCTAAACCATGTTGCCTGTCCCTAGCTGTCTATCTAAACCATGTCTGTCCTGTCCCTAGCTGTCTATCTAAACCATGTCGCTGTCCCTAGCTGTCTATCTAAACCATGTCTGTCCCCTGTCCTAGCTGTCTATCTAAACCATGTCTGTCCCCTGTCCCTAGCTGTCTATCTAAACCATGTCTGTCCCCTGTCCCTAGCTGTCTATCTAAACCATGTCTGTCCCCTGTCCCTAGCTGTCTATCTAAACCATGTCTGTCCCCTGTCCCTAGCTGTCTATCTAAACCATGTCTGTCCCCTGTCCCTAGCTGTCTATCTAAACCATGTCGTCCCCTGTCCCTAGCTGTCTATCTAAACCATGTCTGTCCCTGTCCCTAGCTTGTCTATCTAAACCATGTCTGTCCCCTGTCCCTAGCTGTCTATCTAAAATCCATGTCTGTCCCTAGCTGTCTATCTAAACCATGTCTGTCCCTGTCCCTAGCTGTCTATCTAAACCATGTCTGTCCCCTGTCCCTAGCTGTCTATCTAAACCATGTCTGTCCCTAGCTGTCTATCTAAACCATGTCTGTCCCTAGCTGTCTATCTTAAACCATGTCTGTCCCTGTCCCTAGCTGTCTATCTAAACCATGTCTGTCCCCTGTCCCTAGCTGTCTATCTAAACCATGTCTGTCCCCTGTCCCTAGCTGTCTATCTAAACCATGTCTGTCCCTGTCCCTAGCTGTCTATCTAAACCATGTCTGTCCCTGTCCCTAGCTGTCTATCTAAACCATGTCTGTCCTGTCCCCTAGCTGTCTATCTAAACCATGTCTGTCCCCTGTCCCTAGCTGTCTATCTAAACCATGTCTGTCCCCTGTCCTCTAGCTGTCTATCTAAACCATGTCTGTCCCCTGTCCTAGCTGTCTATCTAAACCATGTCCGTCCCTGTCCCTAGCTGTCTATCTAAACCATGTCTGTCCCCTGTCCTAGCTGCTCTATCTAAACCATGTCTGTCCCCTGTCCCTAGTTGTCTATCTAAACCATGTCTGTCCCCTGCTAGCTGTCTATCTAAACCATGTCTGTCCCCGTCCCTAGCTGTCTATCTAAACCATGTCTGTCCCTGTCCCTAGCTGTCTATCTAAACCATGTCTGTCCCCTGTCCCTAGCTGTCTATCTAAACGGCATGTCTGTCCCCTGTCCCTAGCTGTCTATCTAAACCATGTCTGTCCCTGTCCCTAGCTGTCTATCTAAACCATGTCTGTCCCTAGCTGTCTATCTAAACCATGTCTGTCCTGTCCCTAGCTGTCTATCTAAACCATGTCTGTCCCTGTCCCTAGCTGTCTATCTAAACCATGTCTGTCCTGTCCCTAGCTGTCTATCTAAACCATGTCTGTCCCCTGTCCCTAGCTGTCTATCTAAACCATGTCTGTCTGTCCCTAGCTGTCTATCTAAACCATGTCTGTCCCTGTCCCTAGCTGTTCTATCTAAACCATGTCTGTCGTCCCTAGCTGTCTATCTAAACCATGTCTGTCCCCTGTCCCTAGCTGTCTATCTAAACCATGTCTGTCCCCTGTCCTAGCTGTCTATCTAAACCATGTCTGTCCCTGCTGTCTATCTAAACCATGTCTGTCCCTAGCTGTCTATCTAAACCATGTCTGTCCCGTCCTAGCTGTCTATCTAAACCATGTCTGTCCCCTGTCCTAGCTGTCTATCTAAACCATGTCTGTCCCCTGTCCCTAGCTGTCTATCTAAACCATGTCTGTCCCCTGTCCCTAGCTGTCTATCTAAATATGTCTTGTCCCCTGTCCCTAGCTGTCTATCTAAACCAGTCTGTCTGTCCCTAGCTGTCTATCTAAACCGTCTGTCCTAGCTGTCTATCTAAACCATGTCTGTCCCCTGCCCTAGTTGTCTATCTAAACCATGTCTGTCCCTGTCCCTAGCTGTCTATCTAAACCATGTCTGTCCCCTGTCCCTAGCTGTCTATCTAAACGGCATGTCGTCCCTGTCCCTAGCTGTCTATCTAAACCATGTCTGTCCCCTGTCCCTAGCTGTTCTATCTAAACCATGTCTGTCCCTGTTAGCTGTCTATCTAAACCATGTCTGTCCCCTGTCCCTAGCTGTCTATCTAAACCATGTCTGTTCCTGTCCCTAGCTGTCTATCTAAACCATGTCTGTCCCCTGTCCCTAGCTGTCTATCTAAACCATGTCTGTCCCTGTCCCTAGCTGTCTATCTAAACCATGTCTGTCCCTGTCCCTAGCTGTCTATCTAAACCATGTCTGTCCCCTGTCCCTAGCTGTCTATCTAAACCATGTCTGTCCCTGTCCCTAGCTGTCTATCTAAACCATGTCTGTCCCTGTCCCTAGCTGTCTATCTAAACCAGTGTCTGTCCCTAGCTGTCTATCTAAACCATGTCTGTCCCTAGTGTCTATCTAAACCATGTCTGTCCTCGTCCCTAGCTGTCTATCTAAACCATGTCTGTCCCTGTCCCTAGCTGTCTATCTAAACCATGTCTGTCCCCTGTCCCTAGCTGTCTATCTAAACCATGTCTGTCCCCTGTCCCTAGCTGTCTATCTAAACCATGTCTGTCCCTGTCCCTAGCTGTCCATCTAAACCATGTCTGTCCCCTGTCCCTAGCTGTCTATCTAAACCATGTCTGTTCTGTCCCTAGCTGTCTATCTAAACCATGTCTGTCCTCTAGCTGTCTATCTAAACCATGTCTGTCCCCTGTCCTAGCTGCTCTATCTAAACCATGCCGTCCCTAGCTGTCTATCTAAACATCGTCCCTAGCTGTTATCCAAACATGTCCGTCCCCTGTCCCTAGCTGTCTATCTAAAAGTGTCCCTGTCCTAGCTGTCCATCAAACCATGTCTGTCCCCTGTCCCTAGCTGTCTATCTAAACCATGTCTGTCCCCTGTCCCTAGCTGTTATCTAAACCATGTCTGTCCCGTCCCTAGCTGTCTATCTAAACCATGTCTGTCCCGTCCCTAGCTGTCATAAACATGTTGTCTCTGTCCCTAGCTGCTATCTAAACCATGCGTCCCTGTCCCTAGCTGTCTATCTAAACATGTCCGTCCCCTGTCCCTAGCTGTCATCTAAACATGTCCGTCCCCTGTCCCTAGCTGTCCATTAAACATGCTGTCCTGTCCCTAGCTGTCGATCTAAACAGCAGCTGCCTAAACAGCTCCTTAGCTGTCTATCTAAACATGCTGTCCCCTGTCCCTAGCTGTCTATCCAAACCATGTCTGTCCCTGCTGTCTATCTAAACCATGTCTGTCCCTAGGCATCAAACATGTCTGTCCCCTGTCCCTAGCTGTCTATCTAAACCATGTCTGTCCCCTGTCCCTAGCTGTCTATCTAAACCATGTCTGTCCCCCTGTCCCTAGCTGTCTATCTAAACCATGTTGTCCCTGTCCCTAGCTGTCTATCTAAACCATGTCTGACCCTGTCCCTAGCTGTTATTAAACATGTGTCCCCGTACTGTTATCTAAACCATGTCCGTCCCCTGTCCCTAGCTGCTCTATCTAAACCAGTTCCCGTCCCTAGCTGTTATCTAAACCAGTCTGTCCCTCTGTCCCGAGCTGTTATCTAAACCATGCGTCCCGTCCCTAGCTGTCATCTAAACCATGTCCCTGTCCCTACTCATCTAAACCATGTCTGTCCCCTGTCCCGAGCTGTCTATCTAAACCATGCCATCTCAGTCCTAGCGTCTATCTAAACCAGTTGTCCCCTGTCCCTAGCTGTCTATCTAAAACATGTCTGTCCCCTGTCCCTAGCTGTCTATCTAAACCATGTCGTCCTAGCTGTCTATCTAAACCAGTTGTACCCTGTCCCTAGCTGTTATTAAACATGTTGTCCCTAGCGTATCTAAACCAGTGTCCCTACGTATCTAAACAGTCTGCCGTCCCTAGCGTCTACAAACATGTCTGTCCCCTGTCCCTAGCTGTCTATCTAAACCATGTCTGCCTGTCCCTAGCTGTCCATCCAAACCATGTCTGTCCCCTGTCCCTAGCTGTCTATTAAACCAGCTGTCCTGTCCCTAGCTGTCTATCTAAACCATGTCTGTCCCCTGTCCCTAGCTGCTCTATCTAAAACCATGCGTCCCTAGCTGTCTATCTAAACCATGGTCCTAATTAAACAGTCTCCCTGTCCCTAGCTGTCTATCTAAACCATGTCTGTCCCCTGTCCCTAGCGTCTATCAAAACCATGTCGTCCCCTGTCCCTAGCTGTCTATTAAACATGTCTGTCCCCTGTCCCTAGCTGTTATCTAAACCATGCGTCCCTAGCTGTCTATCAAACCATGTCGCAGCAAACAGTGTACGATAAACAGCGCCTCTGTCCCTAGTGTTATCCAAACCATGTCCGTCCCCTGTCCCTAGCTGCTCTATCTAAACCATGTCTGTCCCCTGTCCCTAGCTGTCTATCTAAACCATGTCCGTCCCCTAGCTGTCTATCTAAACCATGTCCGTCCCCTGTCCTAGCTGTCTACTAAACATGTGTCCCCTGTCCCTAGCTGTCTATCTAAACCATGTCTGTCTGTCCCTAGCTGTCTATCTAAACCATGTCTGCCGTCCCTAGCTGTCTATCTAAACATGTCTGTCCCTGTCCCTAGCTGTCATCTAAACCATGTCTGCCCCTGTCCCTAGCTGTCTATCTAAACCAGTGCGCCCAGCTGTCTATCTAAACCATGTCGTCCCCTGTCCAGCGTATCCAAACCATGCGTCCCCTGTCCTAGCTGTCTATCAAACCAGTCTGTCCCCTGTCCCTAGCTGTCATCTAAACCATTCTGTCCCTAGCTGTCTATCTAAACATGTGTCCCCTGTCCCTACGTCTTTAAACATGCGCTGTCCTAGCTGTCTATCAAACATTCGTCCCTAGCTGTATCAACCATGTCTGTCCCCTGTCCCTAGCTGCTCATCTAAAATGTGGTCCCTAGCTGTCTATCTAAACCATGCGAGGTCCCTAGCTGCTCTATCTAAACCATGCTCCGTCCCCTGTCCCTAGCTGTCTATCTAAACATGTCTGTCCAGCAAAACAGCGCTAGCTGTTATTAAACAGGCCCTGTCCCGAGCTGTCCATCTAAACCATGTCTGTCCGTCCTAGCGTCTATCTAAACCATGTCTGTCCCTGTCCCTAGCTGGTCCATCAAAATCGCGTCCCAGCTGTCTATCTAAACCAGCTGTCCCTGTCCCTAGCGTTATCTAAACCATGTCTGTCCCTGTCCCTAGCTGTCTATCTAAACCATGTCTGTCCCCTGTCCCTAGCTGTCTATCTAAACCATGCCGTCTGTCCCTAGTGTATAAAATGTTGTCCCCTGTCCCTAGGTCCATCTAAACCAGGTCTGCCGGTCCTAGCGGTTATAAACCAGCTGTCCCTAGCGTTATAAAAGTCTGTCCCCTGTCCCTAGCGCTATAAAATGTGTCCTGTCCCTACGTTATCTAAA
Organism: Coregonus clupeaformis; assembly: GCF_020615455.1. Classification (NCBI taxonomy): domain Eukaryota; kingdom Metazoa; phylum Chordata; class Actinopteri; order Salmoniformes; family Salmonidae; genus Coregonus; species Coregonus clupeaformis. The sequence continues at coordinate 338,375 of NW_025533843.1, forward strand.
CCATGTCTGTCCTCTGTCCCTAGCTGTTATCTAAACCATGTCTGTCCCTGTCCCTAGCTGTCTATCTAAACCATGTCTGTCCCCTGTCCCTAGCTGTTATTAAACATCTGTCCCCTGTCCTAGCTGTCTATCTAAACATGTCTGTCTGTCCCTAGCTGTCTATTAAAAGCCCCCGTCCCTAGCTGTCTATCAAACCATGTCTGTCCCCTGTCCCTAGCTGTCTATTAAACCATGTCTGTCCCCTGTCCCTAGCTGTCTATCTAAACCAGTCTGTCCCCTGTCCCTAGCTGTCTATCTAAACATGTCCGTCCCTGTCCCTAGCTGTCTATCTAAACCATGTCTGTCCCCTGTCCCTAGCTGTCTATCTAAACCATGCTGTCCTAGCTGTCTATCTAAACATGCTGTCCCCTGTCCCTAGCTGTTACAAACAGTGCCCGTCCCTAGCTGTCTATTAAACATGCGTCCCCTGTCCCTAGCTGTATCAAACCATGTCTGTCTAGTTGTCCATCTAAACATGTCTGTCCCTGCTAGGTATAAACAGTTGGCAGCTGTCTATTAAACAGTCGTCCCCTGTCCCTAGCTGTTATCTAAACCAGCTCCCGTCTAGCTGTTATAAAATGCTTCCTGTCCCTAGCTGTCTATCGAAACCATGTCTGTCCTCTGTCCCTAGCTGTATAAACCATGTCTGTCTAGGTTATTAAACAGTCTGTCCCCGGTCCCTAGCTGTCTATCTAAAATGTCTGTACCTGTCCCTAGCTGTCTATCTAAACCAGTCTGTCCCCTGTCCCCAGCTGCCCATTCAAAATGTCTGTCCCCGTCCCTAGCTGTCTATCTAAACCATGTCTGTCCCCTGCTCCCTAGCTGTCTATCTAAACCATGTCTGTCCCCTGTCCCTGGCTGTCTATCTAAAATGTCTGCCCTGTCCCTAGCTGTCTATCTAAACCATGTCTGTCCCCTGTCCCTAGCTGTCTATCTAAACCATGTCTGTCCCTAGCTGCTCTATCTAAACCATGTCCCCCTGTCCCTAGTGTCTATCTAAACCATGTCTGTCCCCTGTCCCTAGCTGTCTATCTAAACCATGTCTGTCCTAGCTGTCTATCAAACCATGTCTGTCCCTGTCCTAGCTGTCTATCTAAACCATGTCTGTCCCTGTCCCTAGCTGTCTATCTAAACCATGTCTGTCCCTGTCCCTAGCTGTCTATCTAAACCATGTCTGTCCCCTGTCCCTAGGCTGTCTATCTAAACCATGTCTGTCCCTGTCCTTAGCTGTCTATCTAAACCATGTCTGTCCCCTGTCCCCAGTTGTCTATCTAAACCATGTCTTCCTGTCCCTAGCTGTCTATCTAAACCATGTCTGTCCCTGTCCCTAGCTGTCTATCTAAACCATGTCTGTCCCCTGTCCCTAGCTGTCTATTAAACCATGGTCCCGAGCTGTCTATCTAAACCATGTCTGTCCCCTGTCCTAGCTGTCTATCTAAACCATGTCTGTCCCTGTCCCTAGCTGTCTATCTAAACCAGCTGCCTGCTGCTATCTAAACCATGTCTGTCCCCTGTCCCTAGCTGTCTATCTAAACCATGTGTCTGTCCCTAGCTGTCTATCTAAACCATGTCTGTCCTTAGCTGTCTATCAAACCATGTCTGTCCCCTGTCCCTAGCTGTCTATCTAAACCATGTCTGTCCTAGCTGTCTATCAAACCATGTCTGTCCCTGTAGCTGTCTATCTAAACCATGTCTGTCCTGTCCCTAGCTGTCTATCTAAACCATGTCTGTCCCCTGTCTCCTAGTGTCTATCTAAACCATGTCTGTCCCCTGTCTCCTAGTTGTCTATCTAAACCATGTCTGTCCCTAGCTGTCATCCAAACCATGTCTGTCCTGTCCCTAGCTGTCTATCTAAACCATGTCTGTCCCTAGCTGTCTATCTAAACCATGTCTGTCCCTGTCCTAGCTGTCTATCCAAACTATGTCGTCCCTGTCCTAGCTGTCTATCTAAACCAGTCTCCCGTCCTAGCTGTCTATCTAAACCATGTCTGTCCCCTGTCCCTAGCTGTCTATCTAAACCATGTCTGTCCCCTGTCCTAGCTGTCTATTCTAAACCATGTCTGTCCTCTAGCTGTCTATCTAAACCATGTCTGTCCCCGTCCCTAGCTGTCTATCTAAACCATGTCTGTCCCTGTCCCTAAGGCTGTCTATCTTAAACCATGTCTGTCCCCTGTCCCTAGCTGTCTATCTAAACCATATCTGTCCCCTGTCCCTAGCTGTCTATCCAAACCATGTCTGTCCCTGTCCCTAGCTGTCTATCTAAACCATGTCTGTCCTGTCCCTAGCTGTCTATCTAAACCATGTCTGTCCCGTCCCTGGCTGTCTATCTAAACCATATTGTCCCCTGTCCCTAGCTGTCTATCTAAACCATGTCTGTCCTGTCCCTAGCTGTCTATCTAAACCACTGTCCCTAGCTGTCTATCCAAACCATGTCTGTCCCCTGTCCCTAGCTGTCTATCTAAACCATGTCTGTTCCTGTCCCTAGCTGTCTATCTAAACCATGTCGTCCCTGTCCCTAGCTGTCTATCTAAACCATGTCTGTCCCTGTCCCTAGCTGTCTATCTAGAAAACCATGTCTGTCCCCTGTCCCTAGCTGTCTATCTAAACCATGTCTGTCCCCTGTCCCTAGCTGTCTATCTAAACCATGTCTGTCCCTGTCCCTAGCTGTCTATCTAAACCATGTCTGTCCCCTGTCCCTGGCTGTCTATCTAAACCATGTCTGTCCCAGCTGTTATTAAACCATGTCTGTCCCTGTCCCTAGCTGTCTATCTAAACCATGTCTGTCCCCTGTCCCTAGTTCGTCTATCTAAACCATGTCCGTCCCCTGTCCCTAGCTGTCTATCTAAACCATGGTTCTGTTCTGTCCCTAGCTGTCTATCTAAACCATGTCTGTCCCCTGTCCCAGCTGTCTATCTAAAAACCATGCTGTCCCTGTCCCTAGCTGTCTATCTAAACCATGGTCCCCTGTCCCTAGCTGTCTATCTAAACCATGTCTGTCCCCTGTCCCTGGCTGTCTATCTAGAACCATGTCTGTCCCCTGTCCCTAGCTGTCTATCTAAACCATGTCTGTCCCCTGTCCCTAGCTGTCTATCTAAACCATGTCTGTCCCTAGCTGTCTATCTAAACCATGTCTGTCTGAGCTGTCTATCTAAACCATGTCTGTCCCCTGTCCCTAGCTGTCTATTCTAAACCATGTCTCTGTCCCTAGCTGGGTTCTATCTAAACCATGTCTGTCCCTGTCCCTAGCTGTGCAATCAGAGATGGTAAATGGATGGAGGACATCAGGATGGCTGTAGACCTGGCAGAGCAGAGTAACAGACCTACTGATCTACTGAGCCAATCAGACAGCAGTAAGTCACACTACCTAACCCCTGACCCCTGACCCCTAGAGCTGGCTGAACAGATGAATGGTCCTTCCTCTGATCTACAGTCCACCAGCCTATCAGACAGCAGTAAGTCACACTACCTAACCCCTGACCCCTGACCCCTAGACCTGGCTGAACAGATGAATGGTCCTTCCTCTGATCTACAGTCCACCAGCCTATCAGACAGCAGTAAGTCACACTACCTAACCCCTGACCCCTGACCCCTGACCCCTAGACCTGGCTGAACAGATGAATGGTCCTTCCTCTGATCTACAGTCCACCAGCCTATCAGACAGCAGTAAGTCACATCACTACCTAACCCCTGACCCCTGACCCCTAGACCTGGCTGAACAGATGAATGGTCCTTCCTCTGATCTACAGTCCACCAGCCTATCAGACAGCAGTAAGTCACACTACCTGACCCCTGACCCCTAGACCTGGCTGAACAGATGAATGGTCCTTCCTCTGATCTACAGTCCACCAGCCTATCAGACAGCAGTAAGTCACACTACCTAACCCCTGACCCTGACCCCTAGACCTGGCTGAACAGATGAATGGTCCTTCCTCTGATCTACAGTCCACCAGCCTATCAGACAGCAGTAAGTCACACTACCTAACCCCTGACCCCTGACCCCTGACCCCTAGACCTGGCTGAACAGATGAATGGTCCTTCCTCTGATCTACAGTCCACCAGCCTATCAGACAGCAGTAAGTCACACTACCTAACCCCTGACCCCTGACCCCTAGACCTGGCTGAACAGATGAATGGTCCTTTCCTCTGATCTACAGTCCACCAGCCTATCAGACAGCAGTAAGTCACACTACCTAACCCCTGACCCCTGACCCTGACCCTAGACCTGGCTGAACAGATGAATGGTCCTTCCTCTGATCTACAGTCCACAGCCTATCAGACAGCAGTAAGTCCCACTACTAAACTAACCCTGACCCTGACCCCTAGACCTGGCTGAACAGATGAATGGTCCTTCCTCTGATCTACAGTCCACCAGCCTATCAGACAGCAGTAAGTCACACTACCTAACCCCTGACCCCTGACCCCCCTAGACCTGGCTGAACAGATGAATGGTCCTTCCTCTGATCTACAGTCCACCAGCCTATCAGACAGCAGTAAGTCACACTACCTAACCCCTGACCCCTGACCCCTGACCCCTAGACCTGGCTGAACAGATGAATGGTCCTTCCTCTGATCTACAGTCCACCAGCCTATCAGACAGCAGTAAGTCACACTACCCAACCTGACCCTGACCCCTAGACCTGGCTGAACAGATGAATGGTCCTTCCTCTGATCTACAGTCCACCAGCCTATCAGACAGCAGTAAGTCCCACTACCTAACCCCTGACCCCTGACCCCTAGACCTGGCTGAACAGATGAATGGTCCTTCCTCTGATCTACAGTCCACCAGCCTATCAGACAGCAGTAAGTCAGCACTACCTAACCCCTGACCCTGACCCCTAGACCTGGCTGAACAGATGAATGGTCCTTCCTCTGATCTACAGTCCACCAGCCTATCAGACAGCAGTAAGTCCCACTACTAACCCTGACCCTGACCCCTAGACCTGGCTGAACAGATGAATGGTCCTTCCTCTGATCTACAGTCCACCAGCCTCTCAGACAGCAGTAAGTCAGAGCACTACCTAACCCCTGACCCTGACCCCTAGACCTGGCTGAACAGATGAATGGTCCTTCCTCTGATCTACTGTCCACCAGCCTATCAGACAGCAGTAAGTCCCACTATCTACTGCTACTACTTCTACAGGCGGAGTTAAAGGACCCATAGCAGCCATGAAAACCCTAACCTTCCCACAGGGTACAGGCTGAGCCCTAGCTAACCTCATTTAGCCACAGGGTACAGGCTGAGCCCTAACTAACCTCATTTAGCCACAGGGTACAGGCTGAGCCTCAACTAACCTCATTTAGCCACAGGGTACAGGCTGAGCCCCTAACTAACCTCATTTAGCCACAGGGTACAGGCTGAGCCCTAGCTAACCTCATTTAGCCACAGGGTACAGGCTGAGCCTAACTAACCCCATTTAGCCACAGGGTACGAGGCTGAGCCTAACTAACCTCATTTAGCCACAGGGTACAGGCTGAGCCTCAGCTAACCTCATTTAGCCACAGGGTACAGGCTGAGCCTAACTAACCTCATTTAGCCACAGGGTACAGGCTGAGCCTCACTAACCTCATTTAGCCACAAGGGTACAGGCTGAGCCTAACTAACCTCATTTAGCCAGGGTACAGGCTGAGCCTAACTAACCTCATTTAGCCACAGGGTACAGGCTGGAGCCCTAGCTCAACCTCATTTAGCCACAGGGTACAGGTGAGCTCCCTACTAACCTCATTTAGCCACAGGTACAGGCTGAGCTCTAACTAACCTCCTATTAGCCACAGGTGAACAGGCTGAGCCCTAACTCAACTCATTTAGCACAGGGTACAGGCTGAGCCCAGCTAACCTCATTTAGCCACAGGGTACAGGCTGAGCCTAATTAACCTCATTTAGCCACAGGGTACAGGCTGAGCCCTAACTAACCTCATTTAGCCACAGGGTACAGGCTGAGCCCTAACTAACCTCATTTAGCCACAGGGTACAGGCTGAGCCCTAGCTAACCTCATTTAGCCACAGGGTACAGGCTGAGCCCTAACTAACCTCATTTAGCCACAGGGTACAGGCTGAGCCTAACTAACCTCATTTAGCCACATGTACAGGCTGAGCCCTAACTAACCACCCATTTAGCCACAGGGTACAGGCTGAGCCCTAACTAACCTCATTTAGCCACAGGGTACAGGCTGAGCCCTTAACTAACCTCATTTAGCCACAGGGTACAGGCTGAGCCCTAACTAACCTCATTTAGCCACAGGGTACAGGCTGAGCCCTAGCTAACCTCATTTAGCCACAGGGTACAGGCTGAGCCCTAGCTAACCTCATTTAGCCACAGGGTACAGGCTGAGCCCTCACTAACCTCATTTAGCCACAGGGTACAGGCTGAGCCCTAGCTAACCTCATTTAGCCACAGGGTACAGGCTGAGCCCTAACTAACCTCATTTAGCCACAGGGTACAGGCTGAGCCTAAGCTAACCTCATTTAGCCACAGGGTACAGGCTGAGCCCTAGCGTAGACCTCATATTTAGCCACAGGGTACAGGCTGAGCCCTAACTAACCTCATTTAGCCACAGGGTACAGGCTGAGCCCTAGCTAACCTCATTTAGCCACAGGGTACAGGCTGAGCCCTAACTAACCTCATTTAGCACAGGGTACAGGCTGAGCCCTAGCTAATCCTCATTTAGCCACAGGGTACAGGCTGAGCCCTAACTAACCTCATTTAGCCACAGGGTACAGGCTGAGCCCTAACTAACCTCATTTAGCCACAGGGTACAGGCTGAGCCCTAACTAACCTCCATTTAGCCACAGGGTACAGGCTGAGCCCTAACTAACCTCATTTAGCCACAGGGCACAGGGGTACAGGCTGAGCCCTAACTAACCTCATTTAGCCAGAGGGTACAGGCTGAGGCCTAGCTAACCTCATTTAGCCACAGGGTACAGGCTGAGCCAACTCATTTAGCCACAGGGTACAGGCTGAGCCTAACTAACCTCATTTAGCCACAGGGTACAGGCTGAGCCCTAGCTAACCTCATTTAGCCACAGGGTACAGGCTTGAGCCCTAACTAACCTCATTTAGCCACAGGGTACAGGCTGGGCCCTAACTAACCTCTTAGCCACAGGGTACAGGCTGAGCCCTAGCTAACCTCATTTAGCCACAGGGGTACAGGCTGAGCCCCCTAACTAACCTCATTTAGCCACAGGGTTCTAGGCTGAGCCCTAACTAACCTCATTTAGCCACAGGGTACAGGCTGAGCTCCTAGCTCAACCTCATTTAGCCACAGGGTACAGGCTGAGCCCTAGCTAACCTCATTTAGCCACAGGGGTGGTTGAGCTGCTAACTAACCTCATTTAGCCACAGGGTACAGGCTGAGCCCTAACTTAACCTCATTTAGCCACAGGGTACAGGCTGAGCCCTAGCTAACCTCATTTAGCCACAGGGGTACAGGCTGAGCCCTAACTAACCTCCCATTTAGCCACAGGGTACAGGCTGAGCGCCCTAGCTAACCTCATTTAGCTACAGGGTACAGGCTGAGTTTTAGCTAACCTCATTTAGTCACAGGGTACAGGCTGAGCTCTAACTAACCTCATTTAGCCACAGGGTACAGGCTGAGCTCCTAGCTAACCTCATTTAGCCACAGGGTCAGGCAGAGCCCCTAGCTAACCTCTATTTAGCCACAGGGTACAGGCTGAGCCCTAACTAACCTCATTTAGCCACACGGTAGGCTGAGCTCCAACTAACCTCATTTAGCCACAGGGTACAGGTGAGCCCTAGCTAACCTCATTTAGCTACGGGTACAGGCTGAGCCCCTAACTAACCTCATTTAGCCACAGGGTACAGGCTGAGCCCTAACTAACCTCATTTAGCCACAGGTACAGGCTGAATACAGGCTGAGCCCTAACTTAACCTCATTTAGCCACAGGGTACAGGCTGAGCCCTAACTAACCTCATTTAGCCACAGGGTACAGGCTGAGCCCTAGCTAACCTCATTTAGCCACAGGGTAGGCTGAGCCCTAACTAACCTCATTTAGCCACAGGGTACAGGCTGAGCCCTAACTAACCTCATTTAGCACAGGTACAGGCTGAGCCCCAGCTAACCTCATTTAGCCACAGGGTACAGGCTGAGCCCTAACTAACCTCATTTAGCCACAGGGTACAGGCTGAGCTCTAACTTACCCTCATTTAGCCATAGGGTACAGGCTGAGCCCTAACTAACCTCATTTAGCCAGGGTGGCAGGGCTGGTGTCCTAGCTAACCTCATTTAGCCACAGGGTACAGGCTGATGCCCTAACTAACCTCATTTAGCCACAGGGTCAGGCTGAGCTCTAACTAACCTCATTTAGCCACAGGGTACAGGCTGAGCCTAGCTAACCTCATTTAGCCACGGTACAGGCTGAGCAACTAACCTCATTTACTGGGGTAAGAGCCTAGCTAACCTCATTTAGCCACAGGGTATTGTATACCCTAGCTAACCTCATTTAGCCACAGGGTACAGGCTGAGCCCTAACTAACCTCGATTTAGCCCACAGCACAGGCCTAAGAGCCTAACTAACCTCATTTAGCCACAGGGTACAGGCTGAGCCTCGCAACTAACCTCCCATTTAGCTACAGGGCACAGGCTGAGCCCTGAACTAAAAGCCAAGAGAGAGTGACCTCATTTAGCCACAGGGTACAGGCTGAGCCTAACTAACCTCATTTAAGCCACAGGGTACAGGCTGAGCCCTAGCTAACCCTCATTTAGCCATAGGGTACAGGCTGAGCCCTCACCAACCTCATTTAGCCACAGGGTACAGGCTGAGCCCTAACTAACCTCATTTAGCCACAGGGGGTGACAGGCTGGAGCTAGCTAACCTCATTTAGCCACAGGGTGCAGGCTGAGCCCTAGCTAACCTCATTTAGCCACAGGGTACAGGCTGAGCCCCTAACTAACCTCATTTAGCCAGCAGGGTACAGGCTGAGCCCTAACTAAACCTCATTTAGCCACAGGGTACAGGAGCTGAGCCCTAACTAACCTCATTTAGCCACAGGGTACAGGCTGAGCCCTAGCTAACCTCATTTAGCCACAGGGTACAGGCTGATCCCCTAACTAACCTCATTATGCAGATGAGCTCCACCTCATTTAGCCACAGGGTACAGGCTGAGCCCTAGCTAACCTCCAATTTAGCCACGGACAGGCTGAGCCCTAACTAACCTCATTTAGCCAGGCAGGGTACGGGCTGAGCCCTAGCTAACCTCCATTTAGCCACAGGAGTACAGGCTGAGCCCTAACTAACCTCATTTAGCCACAGGGTACAGGCTGAGCCCTAACTAACCTCATTTAGCCACAGGGTACAGGCTAGAGCCCTAACTAACCTAATTTAGCCACAGGGTACAGGCTGAGCCCTAGCTAACCTCATTTAGCCACAGGGTACAGGCTGCGCCCTAGCGTAACCTCATGTAGCCACAGGGCATGGCTCTAACTAACCTCATTTAGCCACAGGGTGCAAGGAGCCCTTAAAGCCTCATTTAGCCGGAGGGTACAGGCTGAGCCCCTAGCTAACCTCATTTAGCCACAGGGTACAGCTGAGCTAGCTAACCTCATTTAGCCGGCAGGGTACAGGCTGATCCTAGCTGGAACCTCATTTAACCACAGGGTACAGGCTGAGCCCTAACTAACCTCATTTACGAGCCACACAGGTACAGGCTGAGCCCATAACCTCATTTAGTACAGTGGGTACAGGCTGAGCCCTAGCTACCTCATTTTAGCCACAGGGTACAGGCTGTGGCCCCTAACTAACCTCCATTTAGCCACAGGGTACAGGCTGAGCCCTAACTAACCTCATTTAGCCACCAGGGTACAGGCTAGAGCCCTAACTAACCTCATTTAGCACAGGGTACAGGCTGAGCCCAAGCTAACCTCGATTTAACCACAGGGTGCAAGGCTGGGCCCCAGCTAACCTCATTTAGCCACAGGGTACAGGCTGACCCTAGCTAACCTCATTTAGCCTACACGGTACAGGCTGAGCCCCTAACTAACCTCATTTAGCCACAGGGTACAGGCTGAGCCCTAGCTAACCTCCATTTAGCCACAGGGTACAGGCTGAGCCTCTAACCTAACCTCATTTAGCCACAGGGTACAGGCTGAGCCCTAACTAACCTCATTTAGCCACAGGGTACAGGCTGAGCCCCTAACTAACCTAATTTAGCCACAGGGTACAGGCTGAGCCCTAACTAACCTCATTTAGCCACAGGGTACAGGCTGAGCCTAGCTAACCTCATTTGGCCACAGGGTTGCAGGCTGAGCCCTAACTAACCTCCATTTAGCCACAGGGGTACAGGCTGAGCCCTAACTAACCTCATTTAGCCACAGGGTACAGGCTGAGCCCTAACTAACCTCATTTTAGCCACAGGGTACAGGCTGAGCCCTAGCTAACCTCATTTAGCTACAGGGTCAGGCTGATGAGCCCCTCAACTAACCTCATTTAGCCACAGGGTCAGGCTTGAGCTGGCTAACCCTATTTAGCCACAGGGTACAGGCTGAGCCTAGCTAACCTCATTTAGCCACAGGGTACAGGCTGATCCCTAACAACCTCATTTAGCCACAGGGTCAGGCTGAGCCCTAACTTAACCTCATTTAGCCCAGGGGTACAGGGCTGAGCCCTAGCTAACCTCATTTAGCCACACGGTACAGGCTGAGCCCTAACTAACCTCATTTAGCCACAGGGTACAGGCTGAGCCCTAGCTAACCTCATTTAGCCACAGGGTACAGGCTGAGCCCTAACTAACCTCATTTAGCCACAGGGTACAGGCTGAGCCCTAACTAACCTCATTTAGCCACAGGGTACAGGCTGAGCCCTAACTAACCTAATTTAGCCACAGGGTACAGGCTGAGCCCTAACTAACCTCATTTAGCCACAGGGTACAGGCTGAGCCCTAGCTAACCTCATTTAGCCACAGGGTACAGGCTGAGCCCTAACTAACCTCATTTAGCCACAGGGAGGGCAGGCTGAGCCTAACTAACCTCATTTAGCCACAGGGTACAGGCTGAGCCCTAGCTAACCTCATTTAGCCACAGGGTACAGGCTGAGCCCTAGCTAACCTCATTTAACCACAGGGTACAGGCTGAGCCCTAACTAACCTCATTTAGCCACAGGGTACAGGCTGAGCCCTAGCTAACCTCATTTAGCCACAGGGTACAGGCTGAGCCCTAGCTAACCTCATTTAGCCACAGGTGCAGGCTGAGCCCTAACTAACCTCATTTAGCCACAGGGTACAGGCTGAGCCCTAACTAACCTCATTTAGCCACAGGGTACAGGCTGAGCCCTAACTAACCTCATTTAGCCACAGGGGTACAGGCTGAGCCCTAACTAACCTCATTTAGCCACAGGGTACAGGCTGAGCCCTAACTAACATCATTTAGCCACAGGGTACAGGCTGAGCCCTGAAGCTAACCTCATTTAGCCACAGGGTACAGGCTGAGCCCTAACTAACCTCATTTAGCCACAGGGTACAGGCTGAGCCCTAACTAACCTCATTTAGCCACAGGGTACAGGCTGAGCCCTAACTAACCTCATTTAGCCACAGGGTACAGGCTGAGCCCTAACTAACCTCATTTAGCCACAGGGTACAGGCTGAGCCCTAGCTAACCTCATTTAGCCACAGGGTACAGGCTGAGCCCTAGCTAACCTCATTTAGCCACAGGGTCAGGCTGGAGCCCTAGCTAACCCTCATTTAGCCACAGGGTACAGGCTGAGCTCCTAGCTAACCTCATTTAACCACAGGGTACAGGCTGACCTAATCTAACCTCATTTAGCCACAGGGTACAGGCTGAGCCCTAGCTAACCTCATTTAGCCACAGGGTACAGGCTGAGCCCTAGCTAACCTCATTTAGCCACAGGTACAGGCTGAGCCCTAACTAACCTCATTTAGCCACAGGGTACAGGCTGGGCCATAGCTAACCTAATTTAGCCACAGGGTACAGGCTGAGCCCTAACTAACCTCATTTAGCCACAGGGTACAGGCTGAGCCCTAACTAACCTCATTTAGCCACAGGGTACAGGCTGAGCCCCTAGCTAACCTAATTTAGCCACAGGGTACAGGCTGAGCCCTAATAACCTCATTTAGCCACAGGGTACAGGCTGAGCCCTAACTAACCTCATTTAGCCACAGGGTACAGGCTGAGCCCTAGCTAACCTCATTTAGCCACAGGGTACAGGCTGAGCCCTAACTAACCTCATTTAGCCACAGGGTACAGGCTGAGCCCTAGCTAACCTCATTTAGCCACAGGGTACAGGCTGAGCCTAGCTAACTCATTTTAGCCACAGTGTGCAGGCTGAGCCCTAGCTAACCTCATTTAGCCACAGGGTACAGGCTGAGCCCTAGCTAACTTCATTTAGCCACAGGGTACAGGCTGAGCCCTAGCTAACCTCATTTAGCCACAGGGTACAGGCTGAGCCCTAACTAACCTCATTTAGCCACAGGGTACAGGCTGAGCCCTAGCTAACCTCATTTAGCCACAGGGTACAGGCTGAGCCCTAGCTAACCTCATTTAGCCACAGAGTACAGGCTGAGCCCTAGCTAACCTCATTTAGCCACACGGTGGAGCTGCTGTCAGATGATATCCAGGTGTTCTCCCAGTTCTCTCCTCTCGCTTTTCTTTTCTTGGAGGAGTTGTTGATGTTTCTGAGAACCACGGTTCCTCTCCGTGACTCTTATGGATATTACATCTGGCTGCTATGAAACTTTATCTCACCTTGTTATTATGTACCTGTCTTTATGTACCTGTCATTATTATATACCTGTCTTTATGTACCTGTCATTATTATATACCTGTCTTTATGTACTTGGCATTATTATATACCTGTCTTTATGTACCTGTCATTATTATATACCTGTCTTTATGTACCTGGCATTATTATATACCTGTCTTTATGTACCTGTCATTATTATATACCTGTCTTTATGTACCTGTCATTATTATATACCTGTCTTTATGTACCTGGTATTATTATATATTATATACCTGTCTTTATGTACCTGTCATTATTATATACCTGTCTTTATGTGCCTGTCATTATTATATACCTGTCTTTATGTACCTGTCATTATTATATACCTGTCTTTATGTACCTGTCATTATTATATACCTGTCTTTATGTACCTGTCATTATTATATATCTGTCTTTATGTACCTGTCATTATTATATATCTGTCTTTATGTACCTGTCATTATTATATATCTGTCTTTATGTACCTGTCATTATTATATATTATATACCTGTCTTTATGTACCTGTCATTATTATATACCTGTCTTTATGTACCTGTCATTATTATATATCTGTCTTTATGTACCTGTCATTATTATATATTATATACCTGTCTTTATGTACCTGTCATTATTATATATCTGTCTTTATGTACCTGTCATTATTATATATTATATACCTGTCTTTATGTACCTGTCATTATTATATACCTGTCTTTATGTACCTGTCATTATTATATACCTGTCTTTATGTACCTGTCATTATTATATACCTGTCTTTATGTACCTGTCATTATTATATACCTGTCTTTATGTACCTGGCATTATTATATATTATATACCTGTCTTTATGTACCTGTCATTATTATATACCTGTCTTTATGTACCTGTCATTATTATCAATCAATTTTCAATTTTATTTTATATAGCCCTTCATACATTAGCTAATATCTCGAAGTGCTGTACAGACACCCAGCCCTAAAACCCCAAACAGCTAGTAATGCAGGTGTAGAAGCACGGTGGCTGGAAAAACTCCTAGAAAGGCCAAAACCTAGGAAGAAACCTAGAGAGGAACCAGGCTATGAGGGTGGCCAGTCCTCTTCTGGCTGTGCCGGGTGGAGATTATGACAGAACCATGCCAAGATGTTCAAAATGTTCATAAGTGACAAGCATGGTCAAATAATAATCGGGAATAAATCTCAGTTGGCTTTTCATAGCCGATCATTAAGAGTTGAAAACAGCAGGTCTGGGACAGGTAGGGTTCCATAACAGCAGGCAGAACAGTTAAAACTGGAATAGCAGCAAGGCCAGGCGGACTGGGGACAGCAAGGAGTCACCACGGCCGGTAGTCCCGACGTATGTTCCCAGGGCTCAGGTCTCTCAGTTGGCTTTTCATAGCCGATCATTAAGAGTTGAAAACAGCAGGTCTGGGACAGGTAGGGGTTCAGTAACCGCAGGCAGAACAGTTGAAACTGGAATAGCAGCAAGGCAGGCGGACTGGGGACAGCAAGGTGTCAGCATGCCCGGTAGTCCTGACGTATGGTCCTAGGGGCTCAGGTTCTCAGAGAGAAAGAGAGAACGAGAGAATTAGAGAGAGCATACTTAAATTCACACAGGACACTGGATAAGACAGGAGAAGTACTCCAGGTATAACCAACTAACCCCCAGCCCCCGACACATAAACTACTGCAGCATAAATACTGGAGGCTGAGACAGGAGCGGTCCCGGAGACACTGTGGCCCCATCCGAAGACTCCTGGGCCAGACTACACTCAATCATATGACCTACTGAAGAGATAAGTCTTGTAAAGACTTAGGTTGAGACCGAGTCTGCGTCTCTCTCACATGAGTAGGCAGACTGTTCCATAAAAATGGAGATCTATAGGAGAAAGCCCTGCCTCCCGCTGTTTTAGAAATTCTAGGGACAATTAGGAGGCCTGCGTCTTGTGACCGTAGCGCACGTATTGGTATGTGCGGCAGGACCAACTCGGAAAGATAGGTAGGAGCAAGCCATGTAACGCTTTATAGGTTAACAGTAAAACCTTGAAATCAGCCCTTGCCTTAACAGGAAGCCAGTGTAGGGGAAGCTAGCACTGGAGTAATATGATCAAATTTCTTGGTTCTAGTCAGGATTCTAGCAGCCGTATTTAGCACTAACTGAAGTTTATTTAGTGCTTTATCCGGGTAGCCGGAAAGTAAGAGCATTGCAGTAGTCTAACCTAGAAGTAACAAATGCATGGATTAATTTTTTCTGCATCATTTTGGACAGAAAATTTCTGATTTTTGCAATGTTACGTAGATGGAAAAAAGCTGTCCTTGAAACAGTCTTGATATGTTCGTCAAGAGAGATCAGGGTCGAAGAGTACCGACGAGGTCCTTCACAGTTTTATTTGAGACGACTTTACAACCATCAAGATGAATTGTCAGATTTAACAGAAGATCTCTTTTGTTTCTTGGGACCTAGAACAAGCATCTCTGTTTTGTCCGAGTTTAAAGTAGAAAGTTTTCAGCCATCCACTTCCTTATGTCTGAAACACAGGCTTCATAGCGAGGAGCAATTTGGGGCTTCACCATGTTTCATTGAAATGTACAGCTGTGTGTCATCCGCATAGCAGTGAAAGTTAACATTATGTTTTTCGAATAACATCCCCAAGAGGTAAAATATATAGTGAAAACAATAGTGGTCCTAAACGGAACCTTGAGGAACACCGAAATGTACAGTTGATTTGTCGGAGGACAGACCATTCACAGAGACAAACTGATATCTTTCCGACAGGTAAGATCTAAACCAGGCCAGAACTTGTCCGTGTAGACCAATTTGGGTTTCCAGTCTCTCCAAAAGAATGTGGTGATCGATGGTGTCAAAGCAGCACTAAGGTCTAGTAGCACGAGGACAGATGCAGAGCCTCGGTCTGACGCCATTAAAGGTCATTTACCACCTTCACAAGTGCAGTCTCAGTGCTATGATGGGGTCTAAAAACCAGACTGAAGCATTTCTGTATACATTGTTTGTCTGAAAGGCAGTGAGTTGCTGCGCAACAGCTTTTTCTAAAATTTTTGAGAGGAATGGAAGATTCGATATAGGCCGATAGTTTTTATATTTTCCGGGTCAAGGTTTGGCTTTTTCAAGAGAGGCTTTATCACTGCCACTTTTAGTGAGTTTGGTACACATCCGGTGGATAGAGAGCTGTTTATTATGTTCAACATAGGAGGGCCAAGCACAGAAGCAGCTCCTTCAGCAGTTTAGTAGGAATAGGATCCAGTATGCAGCTTGAAGGTTTAGAGGCGCATGATTATTTTCATCATTGTGTCAGAGATATAGTATTAAACACTTAAGTGTCTCTCCTGATCCCAGGCCCTCGCAGAGTCTGTGCAGATCCAGGACAGCTAAGCCCTGGATTCAAAGAGGAGTCCGTAATTTGCTTTCTAATGGTCATGATCTTTTCCTCAAAGAAGTTCATGAATTTATTACTGCTGAAGTGAAAGCCATCCTCTCTTGGGAATGCTGCTTTTTAGTTAGCTTTTGCAACAGTATCAAAAAGAAATTTTTGGATTGTTCTTATTTTCCTCGATTAAGTTGGAAAAGTAGGATGATCGAGCAGCAGGAGGGCTCTTCGGTACTACACGGTACTGTCTTTCAACAAGCTAGTCGGAAGACTTCCAGTTTGTGTGGCGCCATTTCCGTTCCAATTTCCTGGAAGCTTGCTTCAAAGCTCGGGTATTTTCTGTATACCAGGAGCTAGTTTCTTATGACAAATGTTTTTCGTTTTTAGGGGTGCAACTGCATCTAGGGTATTGCGCAAGGTTAAATTGAGTTCTCAGTTAAGTGGTTAACTGATTTTGTCCTCTGACGTCCTTGGGTAGGCAGAAGGAGTCTGGAAGGGCATCAAGGAATTTTTGTGTTGTCTGAGAATTTATAGCACGACTGGTATATAATATATATTATATTATATATCTGTCTTTATGTACCTGTCATTATTATATATTATATACCTGTCTTTATGTACCTGTCATTATTATATACCTGTCTTTATGTACCTGTCATTATTATATACCTGTCTTTATGTACCTGCCATTATTATATATCTGTCTTTATGTACCTGTCATTATTATATATTATGTACCTGTCTTTATGTACCTGTCATTATTATATACCTGTCTTTATGTACCTGTCATTATTATATACCTGTCTTTATGTACCTGTCATTATTATATACCTGTCTTTATGTACCTGTCATTATTATATACCTGTCTTTATGTACCTGTCATTATTATATACCTGTCTTTATGTACCTGTCATTATTATATATTATATATCTGTCTTTATGTACCTGTCATTATTATATACCTGTCTTTATGTATCTGGCATTATTATATATCTGTCTTTATGTACCTGTCATTATTATATACCTGTCTTTATGTACCTGTCATTATTATATATTATATATCTGTCTTTATGTACCTGTCATTATTATATACCTGTCTTTATGCTTACCTGTCATTATTATATACCTGTCTTTATGTACCTGTCATTTATTATATACCTGTCTTTATGTACCTGTCATTATTATATATTATATATCTGTCTTTATGTACCTGTCATTATTATATACCTGTCTTTATGTACCTGTCATTATTATATATTGTATATCTGTCTTTATGTACCTGTCATTATTATATACCTGTCTTTATGTACCTGTCATTATTATATACCTGTCTTTATGTACCTGTCATTATTATATACCTGTCTTTATGTACCTGTCATTATTATATATTATATATCTGTCTTTATGTACCTGTCATTATTATATACCTGTCTTTATGTACCTGTCATTATTATGTACCTGTCTTTATGTACCTGTCATTATTATATACCTGTCTTTATGTACCTGTCATTATTATATACCTGTCTTTATGTACCTGGCATTATTATATACCTGTCTTTATGTACCTGTCATTATTATATACCTGTCTTTATGTACCTGTCATTATTATATACCTGTCTTTATGTACCTGTCATTATTATATACCTGTCTTTATGTACCTGTCATTATTATATACCTGTCTTTATGCACCTGTCATTATTATGTACCTGTCATTATTATATACCTGTCTTTATGTACCTGTCATTATTATATACCTGTCTTTATGTACCTGTCATTATTATATACCTGTCTTTATGTACCTGTCATTATTATATACCTGTCTTTATGTACCTGTCATTATTATATATTATATATCTGTCTTTATGTACCTGTCATTATTATATACCTGTCTTTATGTACCTGTCATTATTATGTACCTGTCTTTATGTACCTGTCATTATTATATACCTGTCTTTATGTACCTGTCATTATTATATACCTGTCTTTATGTACCTGGCATTATTATATACCTGTCTTTATGTACCTGTCATTATTATATACCTGTCTTTATGTACCTGTCATTATTATATACCTGTCTTTATGTACCTGTCATTATTATATACCTGTCTTTATGTACCTGTCATTATTATATACCTGTCTTTATGTACCTGTCATTATTATATATTATATATCTGTCTTTATGTACCTGTCATTATTATATACCTGTCTTTATGTACCTGTCATTATTATATATCTGTCTTTATGTACCTGTCATTATTATATACCTGTCTTTATGTACCTGTCATTATTATATACCTGTCTTTATGTACCTGTCATTATTATATATCTGTCTTTATGTACCTGTCATTATTATATACCTGTCTTTATGTACCTGTCATTATTATATATCTGTCTTTATGTACCTGTCATTATTATATACCTGTCTTTATGTACCTGTCATTATTATATACCTGTCTTTATGTACCTGTCATTATTATATACCTGTCTTTATGTACCTGTCATTATTATATACCTGTCTTTATGTACCTGTCATTATTATATACCTGTCTTTATGTACCTGTCATTATTATATATTATATACCTGTCTTTATGTACCTGTCATTATTATATACCTGTCTTTATGTACCTGTCATTATTATATACCTGTCTTTATGTACCTGTCATTATTATATACCTGTCTTTATGTACCTGTCATTATTATATACCTGTCTTTATGTACCTGGCATTATTATATATCTGTCTTTATGTACCTGTCATTATTATATACCTGTCTTTATTTACCTGTCATTATTATATACCTGTCTTTATGTACCTGTCATTATTATATACCTGTCTTTATGTACCTGTCTTTATGTACCTGTCATTACCTGCCCATTGTCTCTCCACCAAGTATCTTTTACAGGTTGTAAAGCACAGATGTCGGAGTACTTTTTCTGTTTTGGAATAACAAGATTTAAAATGACCGGACCGTATAGAAATGTAGCCTATAAGATTAACTCTGAGTCCATCTATTCACATGATCACTTCTCTTATTTAGTTATTGTGACAAGGATGTTTTGTACTCTGAGAAACAAGGTTAAACCTGTCCTCAGTCAGACTGGGGGAGAGAATAGCTTCTCCTCCGTTTGTGTTCATCAACTCTTTATTATTTCCTCTTGGTGCTGTTCTCAGAGTCTCCAGAGGAGGGCGGCGGGGAGGCAGACCCAGAGGAGGAGCTGAGTGCGTCTCGTAGCTCATTGGAGCGCCAGGCAGCACAGCGAGGAAACACTACGGTTCATGTCTGCTGGCACCGCAACACCTCCGTGTCCATGGTGGACTTTAGTGTGGCTGTGGAGGTACCTACCTGGCCCACAGTACTGTCTGTCTAACTTACCTGGCCCACAGTACTGTCTGTCTAACCTACCTGACCCACAGTACTGTCTGTCTAACCTCTCTGTCTTCTGTACCTAACTGGCCCACAGTACTGTCTGTCTAACTTACCTGGCCCACAGTACTGTCTGTCTAACCTACCTGGCCCACAGTACTGTCTGTCTAACCTACCTGACCCACAGTACTGTCTGTCTAACCTCCCTGTGTCATTGTCTGCTGTGTCTGTGTATTGTGTCTCAGTGTATTGTCTCAGTGTATTGTCTCAGTGTATTGTGTCTCAGTGTATTGTGTCTCAGTGTATTGTGTCTCAGTGTATTGTGTGTCTGTGTCTCAGTGTGTCTTAGCGTATTTTGTCTCAGTGTATTGTGTCTCAGTGTATTGTGTCTCAGTGTATTGTGTGTCTGTGTCTCAGTGTGTCTTAGTGTATTTTGTCTCAGTGTATTGTGTCTCAGTGTATTGTGTCTCAGTGTATTGTGTGTCTGTGTCTCAGTGTGTCTTAGTGTATTTTGTCTCAGTGTATTGTGTCTCAGTGTATTGTGTGTCTGTGTCTCAGTGTGTCTTAGTGTATTTTGTCTCAGTGTATTGTGTCTCAGTGTATTGTGTCTCAGTGTATTGTGTGTCTGTGTCTCAGTGTGTCTTAGGTGTATTTTGTCTCAGTGTATTGTGTCTGCAGTGTGTTGTGTCTCAGTGTATTGTGTGTCTGTGTCTCAGTGTGTCTTAGTGTATTTTGTCTCAGTGTATTGTGTCTCAGTGTATTGTGTCTCAGTGTATTGTGTGTCTGTGTCTCAGTGTGTCTTAGTGTATTTTGTCTCAGTGTATTGTGTCTCAGTGTATTGTGTCTCAGTGTATTGTGTGTCTGTGTCTCAGTGTGTCTTAGTGTATTTTGTCTCAGTGTGTCTTAGTGTATTTTGTCTCAGTGTATTGTGTCTCAGTGTATTGTGTCTCAGTGTATTGTGTGTCTGTGTCTCAGTGTGTCTTAGTGTATTTTGTCTCAGTGTGTCTCAGTGAGTAAAAAAAGTTGAGGGTCCAGCTGAGGGCCCAGAGCCTGTCCTTTACTGACACCAGCTCCAGAAGAGAAGGAAAGGGACTGGGCCAACAGAATGACATAGAACACAACAGTATTAAACTGGATCTGTAGAACTGAACCTGACTGTATGGGACTGCTGTTACACATAGATCTAGAACAATAGAGAGGCTGATGGAGAGCTTGACCTGCTGATTCAAACCACAATCTACTGTTCTATTATCTACAGTTGGAGTCGGAAGTTTACATACACTTAGGTTGGAGTCAATAAAACTCGTTTTTTCAACCACTACACACATTTCTTGTTAACAAACTATAGTTTTGGCAAGTCGGTTAGGACATCTACTTTGTGCATGACATAAGTAATTTTTCCAACAATTGTTTACAGACATGTTATTTCACTTATAATTCACTGTATCACAATTCCAGTGGGTCAGAAGTTTACATACACTAAGTTGACTGTGCCTTTAAACAGCTTGGGAAATTCCAGAAAATGATGTCATGGCTTTAGAAGCTTCTGATAGGCTAATTGACATCATTTGAGTCAATTGGAGGTGTACCTGTGGATGTATTTCAAGGCCTACATTCAAACTCAGTGCCTCTTTGCTTGGCATCTTGGGAAAATCAAAAGAAATCAGCCAAGACCTCAGAAAAAAATTGTAGACCTCCACAAGTCTGGTTCATCCGTGGGAGCAATTTCCAAAAGCCTGAAGGTACCACGTTCATCTGTACAAACAATAGTACGCAAGTATAAACACCATGGGACCACGCAGCC
Source organism: Coregonus clupeaformis (assembly GCF_020615455.1). Classification (NCBI taxonomy): domain Eukaryota; kingdom Metazoa; phylum Chordata; class Actinopteri; order Salmoniformes; family Salmonidae; genus Coregonus; species Coregonus clupeaformis. The sequence continues at coordinate 359,692 of NW_025533843.1, forward strand.
GTCATACCGCTCAGGAAGGAGACGTGTTCTGTCTCTTAGAGATGAACGTACTTTGGTGCGAAAAGTGCAAATCAATCGCAGAACAACAGCAAAGGACCTTGTGAAGATGCTGGAGGAAAACAGGTACAAAGTATCTATTTCCACAGTAAAACGAGTCCTATATCGACATAACCTGAAAGGCCGCCCAGCAAGGAAGAAGCCACTGCTCCAAAACCGCCATAAAAAAGCCAGACTACGGTTTGCAACTGCACATGGGGACAAAGATCGTACTTTTTGGAGAAATGTCCTCTGGTCTGATGAAACAAAAATAGAACAGTTTGGCCATAATGACCATCGTTATGTTTGGAGGAAAAAAGGGGGTGGCTTGCAAGCCGAAGAACACCATCCCAACCGTGAAGCACGGGGGTGGCAGCATCATGCTGTGGGGGTGCTTTGCTGCAGGAGGGACTGGTGCACTTCACAAAATACTGTTACATATTACTCTGCTTCCAATTATACATTGACTCTTAGGAATGTAGCAAAAATATGGGACTGAACCAAAGTGAATACAGTTGATGCTTGTTACAGGGAGGTGTGATTATAACCGGATACAACAACATGCTTGTTACAGGGAGGTGTGATTATAACCGGATACAACAACATGCTTGTTACAGAGAGGTGTGATTTATAACTTGATACAACAACATTGTAACTTCAACACGTTCTTTAGACTGGTACTCCTAGTTTTCCCACCAGGCACACAAGCTGTCCATTCAAAGATGTTGTCCACGATCACATAACAGGCAATATTACTGTTCAGTAGTAACATGAGGCTGTTGGCCTAGCATCCCTGCTAGCTATAAAGGGTTAATACTCCTTAGTACTCCTGAGTGGCGCAGTGGTCTAAGGCACTGCATCGCAGTGCTAACTGTGCCACTAGAGATCCTGGTTCGAATCCAGGCTCTGTCGCAGCCGGCCGCGACCGGGAGACTCATGGGCGGCGCACAATTGGTCCAGCGTCGTCCAGGGTAGGGGAGGGAATGGCCGGCAGGGATGTAGCTCAGTTGGTAGAGCATGGCGTTTGCAACGCTAGGGTTGTGGGTTTGATTCCCACGGGGGGCCAGTATAAAAATATATAAAATATGTATTCACTAACTGTAAGTCGCTCTGGATAAGAGCGTCTGCTAAATGACTAAAATGTAAATGTAAATGGTTAATGTGTTAAAGGCTACTGACAGTACTGATGTTTATTTTTCTGCTGAACGCCGTAGTATTCATTTGCATGCCTGATACAGTAGCCATGTTGGACCTGTGTTAATCTCTCTTCCTATTGGTTAATCCTGTCTTAATGTCTCTTCGTATTGGTCCTCTCTCCCCCTATCAGAACCAGTTATCAGGGAACCTGCTGAGGAAGTTTAAGAACAGTAATGGATGGCAGAAACTCTGGGTGGTCTTAACCAACTTCAGCCTGTTCTTCTACAAATCACATCAGGTAAGGACCCTAACCTAAACCTAACCCTAACCCTAACCTAACCTAACCCTAAACCTAACCCTAACCTAAACCTAACCCTAACCCTAACCTAAACCTAACTCTGGGTGCTCTTCACCAACTTCAGCCTAAAGGATGACCACCCTCTGGGTAGTGTATTATATAGTATTTATTATGGGATGCAGTAGTCTAAAGGTCCTCTCCTTCTGTCCCCTATAGGATGACTACCCTCTGGCCAGCCTCCCGTTGCTAGGCTACTCGTTGACAGTTCCTGCGGAGACGGAGAACATCCAGAAGGACTACGTTTTCAAGCTCCACTTCAAGTCTCATGTGTACTACTTCAGGTCAGAGAGCCAGTACACCTTCCAGAGGTACGTTGTCTTGCTGACCGTCCTGTAGTGGTGTTGTCTTGCTGACCGTCCTGTAGTGGTGTTGTCTTGCTGACCGTCCTGTAGTGGTGTTGTCTTGCTGACCGTCCTGTAGTGGTGTTGTCTTGCTGACCGTCCTGTAGTGGTGTTGTCTTGCTGACCGTCCTGTAGTGGTGTTGTCTTGCTGACCGTCCTGTAGTGGTGTTGTCTTGCTGACTGTCCTGTAGTGGCGTTGTCTTGCTGACCGTCCTGTAGTGGCGTTGTCTTGCTGACCGTCCTGTAGTGGTGTTGTCTTGCTGTGACCGTCCTGTAGTGGTGTTGTCTTTGCTGACCGTCCTGTAGTGGTGTTGTCTTGCTGACCGTCCTGTAGTGGTGTTGTCTTGCTGACCGGTCCTGTAGTGGCGTTGTCTTGCTGACCGTCCTGTAGTGGCGTTGTCTTGCTGACCGTCCTGTAGTGGTGTTGTCTTGCTGACCGTCCTGTAGTGGTGTTGTCTTGCTGACCGTTCCTGTAGTGGTGTTGTCTTGCTGACCGTCCTGTAGTGGTGTTGTCTTGCTGACCGTCCTGTAGTGGTGTTGTCTTGCTGACCGGTCCTGTAGTGGTGTTGTCTTGCTGACCGTCCTGTAGTGGTGTTGTCTTGCTGACCGTCCTGTAGTGGTGTTGTCTTGCTGACCGTCCTGTAGTGGCGTTGTCTTGCTGACCGTCCTGTAGTGGTGTTGTCTTAATGACCGTCCTGTAGTGGCGTTGTCTTGCTGACCGTCCTGTAGTGGTGTTGTCTTGCTGACCGTCCTGTAGTGGTGTTGTCTTGCTGACCGTCCTGTAGTGGTGTTGTCTTGCTGACCGTCCTGTAGTGGTGTTGTCTTGCTGACCGTCCTGTAGTGGTGTTGTCTTGCTGACCGTCCTGTAGTGGTGTTGTCTTGCTGACCGTCCTGTAGTGGCGTTGTCTTGCTGACCGTCCTGTAGTGGCGTTGTCTTGCTGACCGTCCTGTAGTGGCGTTGTCTTGCTGACCGTCCTGTAGTGGCGTTGTCTTGCTGACCGTCCTGTAGTGGTGTTGTCTTGCTGACCGTCCTGTAGTGGCGTTGTCTTGCTGACCGTCCTGTAGTGGTGTTGTCTTGCTGACCGTCCTGTAGTGGTGTTGTCTTGCTGACCGTCCTGTAGTGGTGTTGTCTTGCTGACCGTCCTGTAGTGGTGTTGTCTTGCTGACCGTCCTGTAGTGGTGTTGTCTTGCTGACCGTCCTGTAGTGGTGTTGTCTTGCTGACCGTCCTGTAGTGGTGTTGTCTTGCTGACCGTCCTGTAGTGGTGTTGTCTTGCTGACCGTCCTGTAGTGGTGTTGTCTTGCTGACCGTCCTGTAGTGGTGTTGTCTTGCTGACCGTCCTGTAGTGGTGTTGTCTTGCTGACCGTCCTGTAGTGGCGTTGTCTTGCTGACCGTCCGTCCTGTAGTGGTGTTGTCTTGCTGACTGTCCTGTAGTGGTGTTGTCTTGCTGACCGTCCGTCCTGTAGTGGTGTTGTCTTGCTGACTGTCCTGTAGTGGTGTTGTCTTGCTGACCGTCCTGTAGTGGTGTTGTCTTGCTGACCGTCCTGTAGTGGTGTTGTCTTGCTGACCGTCCTGTAGTGGTGTTGTCTTGCTGACCGTCCGTCCTGTAGTGGTGTTGTCTTGCTGACTGTCCGTCCTGTAGTGGTGTTGTCTTGCTGACTGTCCTGTAGTGGTGTTGTCTTGCTGACCGTCCTGTAGTGGTGTTGTCTTGCTGACCGTCCTGTAGTGGTGTTGTCTTGCTGACCGTCCTGTAGTGGTGTTGTCTTGCTGACCGTCCTGTAGTGGTGTTGTCTTGCTGACCGTCCTGTAGTGGTGTTGTCTTGCTGACCGTCCTGTAGTGGTGTTGTCTTGCTGACCGTCCTGTAGTGGTGTTGTCTTGCTGACCGTCCTGTAGTGGTGTTGTCTTGCTGACCGTCCTGTAGTGGTGTTGTCTTGCTGACCGTCCTGTAGTGGTGTTGTCTTGCTGACCCGTCCTGTAGTGGTGTTGTCTTGCTGACCGTCCTGTAGTGGTGTTGTCTTGCTGACCGTCCTGTAGTGGTGTTGTCTTGCTGACCGTCCTGTAGTGGTGTTGTCTTGCTGACCGTCCGTCCTGTAGTGGCGTTGTCTTGCTGACCGTCCGTCCTGTAGTGGCGTTGTCTTGCTGACCGCCCTGTAGTGGTGTTGTCTTGCTGACCGTCCTGTAGTGGTGTTGTCTTGCTGACCGTCCTGTAGTGGTGTTGTCTTGCTGACCGTCCGTCCTGTAGTGGTGTTGTCTTGCTGACCGTCCGTCCTGTAGTGGTGTTGTCTTGCTGACCGTCCTGTAGTGGTGTTGTCTTGCTGACCGTCCTGTAGTGGTGTTGTCTTGCTGACCGTCCTGTAGTGGTGTTGTCTTGCTGACCGTCCTGTAGTGGTGTTGTCTTGCTGACCGTCCTGTAGTGGTGTTGTCTTGCTGACCGTCCTGTAGTGGTGTTGTCTTGCTGATTCGTCCTGTAGTGGTGTTGTCTTGCTGACCGTCCTGTAGTGGCGTTGTCTTGCTGACCGTCCTGTAGTGGTGTTGTCTTGCTGACCGTCCTGTAGTGGTGTTGTCTTGCTGACCGTCCTGTAGTGGTGTTGTCTTGCTGACCGTCCGTCCTGTAGTGGTGTTGTCTTGCTGACCGTCCTGTAGTGGTGTTGTCTTGCTGACCGTCCTGTAGTGGTGTTGTCTTGCTGACCGTCCTGTAGTGGTGTTGTCTTGCTGACCGTCCTGTAGTGGTGTTGTCTTGCTGACCGTCCTGTAGTGGTGTTGTCTTGCTGACCGTCCTGTAGTGGTGTTGTCTTGCTGACCGTCCGTCCTGTAGTGGTGTTGTCTTGCTGACCGTCCTGTAGTGGTGTTGTCTTGCTGACCGTCCTGTAGTGGTGTTGTCTTGCTGACCGTCCGTCCTGTAGTGGTGTTGTCTTGCTGACCGTCCTGTAGTGGTGTTGTCTTGCTGACCGTCCCTGTAGTGGTGTTGTCTTGCTGACCGTCCTGTAGTGGTGTTGTCTTGCTGACCGTCCTGTAGTGGTGTTGTCTTGCTGACCGTCCTGTAGTGGTGTTGTCTTGCTGACCGTCCTGTAGTGGCGTTGTCTTGCTGACCGTCCTGTAGTGGCGTTGTCTTGCTGACCGTCCTGTAGTGGTGTTGTCTTGCTGACCGTCCTGTAGTGGCGTTGTCTTGCTGACCGTCCTGTAGTGGTGTTGTCTTGCTGACCGTCCTGTAGTGTGGTTTTATCTTCAGTAGTGTAGTGTAGTGTTTGGTTGTGTTGTCTTCAGTAGTGTGGTGTTTGGTTGTGTTGTCTTCAGTAGTGTGGTGTTTGGTTGTGTTGTCTTCAGTAGTGTGGTGTTTGGTTGTGTTGTCTTCAGTAGTGTTTGGTTGTGTTGTCTTCAGTAGTGTAGTGTTTGGTTGTGTTGTCTTCAGTAGTGTAGTGTGGTGTTTGGTTGTGTTGTCTTCAGTAGTGTAGTGTTGGTTGTGTTGTCTTCAGTAGTGTGGTGTTTGGTTGTGTTGTCTTCAGTAGTGTAGTGTTTGGTTGTGTTGTCTTCAGTAGTGTAGTGTGGTGTTTGGTTGTGTTGTCTTCAGTAGTGTGGTGTTTGGTTGTGTTGTCTTCAGTAGTGTTTGGTTGTGTTGTCTTCAGTAGTGTAGTGTTTGGTTGTGTTGTCTTCAGTAGTGTAGTGTGGTGTTTGGTTGTGTTGTCTTCAGTAGTGTAGTGTTGGTTGTGTTGTCTTCAGTAGTGTTGGTTGTGTTGTCTTCAGTAGTGTGGTGTTTGGTTGTGTTGTCTTCAGTAGTGTTTGGTTGTGTTGTCTTCAGTAGTGTGGTGTTTGGTTGTGTTGTCTCCAGTAGTGTGGTGTTTGGTTGTGTTGTCTTCAGTAGTGTTTGGTTGTGTTGTCTTCAGTAGTGTGGTGTTTGGTTGTGTTGTCTTCAGTAGTGTAGTGTGGTGTTGGTTGTGTTGTCTTCAGTAGTGTGGTGTGGTGTTTGGTTGTGTTGTCTTCAGTAGTGTAGTGTTTGGTTGTGTTGTCTTCAGTAGTGTAGTTTGGTTGTGTTGTCTTCAGTAGTGTAGTGTTTGGTTGTGTTGTCTTCAGTAGTGTGGTGTTTGGTTGTGTTGTCTTCAGTAGTGTAGTTTGGTTGTGTTGTCTTCCATAGTGTAGTGTTTGGTTGTGTTGTCTTCAGTAGTGTAGTGTTTGGTTGTGTTGTCTTCAGTAGTGTAGTTTGGTTGTGTTGTCTTCAGTAGTGTAGTGTTTGGTTGTGTTGTCTTCAGTAGTGTAGTGTTTGGTTGTGTTGTCTTCAGTAGTGTAGTGTGGTGTTTGGTTGTGTTGTCTTCAGTAGTGTGGTGTTTGGTTGTGTTGTCTTCAGTAGTGTGGTGTTTGGTTGTGTTGTCTTCAGTAGTGTTTGGTTGTGTTGTCTTCAGTAGTGTAGTGTTTGGTTGTGTTGTCTTCAGTAGTGTAGTGTGGTGTTTGGTTGTGTTGTCTTCAGTAGTGTAGTGTGGTGTTTGGTTGTGCTGTCTTCAGTAGTGTGGTGTTTGGTTGTGTTGTCTTCAGTAGTGTAGTGTTTGGTTGTGTTGTCTTCACTAGTGTGGTGTTTGGTTGTGTTGTCTTCAGTAGTGTAGTGTTTGGTTGTGTTGTCTTCAGTAGTGTAGTGTTGTCTTCAGTAGTGTAGTGTTTGGTTGTGTTGTCTTCAGTAGTGTAGTGTTGTCTTCAGTAGTGTGGTGTTTGGTTGTGTTGTCTTCAGTAGTGTGGTGTTTGGTTGTGTTGTCTTCAGTAGTGTAGTGTTTGGTTGTGTTGTCTTCAGTGGTGTTTGGTTGTGTTGTCTTCAGTAGTGTGGTGTTTGGTTGTGTTGTCTTCAGTAGTGTAGTGTTGTCTTCAGTAGTGTAGTGTTTGGTTGTGTTGTCTTCAGTAGTGTAGTGTGGTGTTTGGTTGTGTTGTCTTCAGTGGTGTGGTGTTTGGTTGTGTTGTCTTCAGTAGTGTAGTGTTTGGTTGTGTTGTCTTCAGTAGTGTAGTGTTGTCTTCAGTAGTGTGGTGTTTGGTTGTGTTGTCTTCAGTAGTGTAGTGTTTGGTTGTGTTGTCTTCAGTGTTGTTTGGTTGTGTTGTCTTCAGTGGTGTTTGGTTGTGTTGTCTTCAGTAGTGTAGTGTTTGGTTGTGTTGTCTTCAGTGGTGTTTGGTTGTGTTGTCTTCAGTGGTGTGGTGTTTGGTTGTGTTGTCTTCAGTAGTGTTGTCTTCAGTAGTGTGGTGTTTGGTTGTGTTGTCTTCAGTAGTGGAGTGTTTGGTTGTGTTGTCTTCAGTGGTGTTTGGTTGTGTTGTCTTCAGTAGTGTAGTGTTTGGTTGTGTTGTCTTCAGTGGTGTTTGGTTGTGTTGTCTTCAGTGGTGTTTGGTTGTGTGGTCTTCAGTAGTGTAGTTTTTGGTTGTGTTGTCTTCAGTAGTGTAGGGTGGTGTTTTGGTTTTGGTGTCTTCATTTTGTCTGTCTCCAGGTGGATGGAGGTGATCCGTAGTGTTACCTGTCTGTCTCTCTAACCTGTCTGTCTGTCTCCAGGTGGATGGAGGTGATCCGTAGTATTACCTGTCTCTCTCTAACCTGTCTGTCTGTCTCCAGGTGGATGGAGGTGATCCGTAGTGTTACCTGTCTGTCTCTCTAACCTGTCTGTCTGTCTCCAGGTGGATGGAGGTGATCCGTAGTGTTACCTGTCTGTCTGTCTAACCTGTCTGTCTCCAGGTGGATGGAGGTGATCCGTAGTGTTACCTGTCTGTCTCTCTAACCTGTCTGTCTGTCTGTCTCCAGGTGGATGGAGGTGATCCGTAGTGTTACCTGTCTGTCTCTCTAACCTGTCTGTCTGTCTGTCTCCAGGTGGATGGAGGTGATCCGTAGTGTTACCTGTCTGTCTCTCTAACCTGTCTGTCTGTCTGTCTCCAGGTGGATGGAGGTGATCCGTAGTGTTACCTGTCTGTCTCTAACCTGTCTGTCTGTCTCCAGGTGGGATGAAGGGTGATCCGTAGTGTTACCTGTCTGTCTCTCTAACCTGTCTGTCTGTCTGTCTCCAGGTGGATGGAGGTGATCCGTAGTGTTACCTGTCTGTCTCTCTAACCTGTCTGTCTGTCTCCAGGTGGATGGAGGTGATCCGTAGTGTTACCTGTCTGTCTCTCTAACCTGTCTGTCTGTCTGTCTCCAGGTGGATGGAGGTGATCCGTAGTGTTACCTGTCTGTCTCTCTAACCTGTCTGTCTCCAGGTGGATGGAGGTGATCCGTAGTGTTACCTGTCTGTCTCTCTAACCTGTCTGTCTGTCTGTCTGTCTCCAGGTGGATGGAGGTGATCCGTAGTGTTACCTGTTTGTCTCTCTAACCTGTCTGTCTGTCTGTCTCCAGGTGGATGGAGGTGATCCGTAGTGTTACCTGTCTGTCTGTCTGTCTCCAGGTGGATGGAGGTGATCTGTAGTGTTACCTGTCTGTCTCTCTAACCTGTCTGTCTGTCTCCAGGTGGATGGAGGTGATCCGTAGTGTTACCTGTCTGTCTCTCTAACCTGTCTGTCTGTCTGTCTCCAGGTGGATGGAGGTGATCCGTAGTGTTACCTGTCTGTCTCTCTAACCTGTCTGTCTGTCTGTCTCCAGGTGGATGGAGGTGATCCGTAGTGTTACCTGTTCAGCTAGTCGACCCCACCTGACCCAGGGGAAGGATTCTTACTGACCACGGAGCCAGTGAGGACCAGGAGGACCCTGATCAAGCCTCTTCTAGACTCCTCCGTCCCCTCCTTTAGGCCTCTTCTTACCCCCTCTTCTAGACTCCTCCGTCCCCTCCTTTAGGCCTCTTCCTTCCCCCTCTTCTAGACTCCTCCGTCCCCTCCTTTAGGCCTCTTCCTTCACCCTCTTCTAGACTCCTCCGTCCCCTCCTTTAGGCCTCTTCCTTCACCCTCTTCTAGACTCCTCCGTCCCCTCCTTTAGGCCTCTTCCTTCACCCTCTTCTAGACTCCTCCGTCCCCTCCTTTAGGCCTCTTCCTTCCCCCTCTTCTAGACTCCTCCGTCCCCTCCTTTAGGCCTCTTCCTTCCCCCTCTTCTAGACTCCTCCGTCCCCTCCTTTAGGCCTCTTCTTTCCCCCTCTTCTTGACTCCTCCGTCCCCTCCTTTAGGCCTCTTCTTACCCCCTCTTCTAGACTCCTCCGTCCCCTCCTTTAGGCCTCTTCCTTCACCCCTCTTCTAGACTCCTCCGTCCCCTCCTTTAGGCCTCTTCCTTCCCCCTCTTCTAGACTCCTCCGTCCCCTCCTTTAGGCCTCTTCCTTCCCCCTCTTCTAGACTCCTCCGTCCCCTCCTTTAGGCCTCTTCCTTCCCCCTCTTCTAGACTCCTCCGTCCCCTCCTTTAGGCCTCTTCCTTCACCCTCTTCTAGACTCCTCCGTCCCCTCCTTTAGGCCTCTTCCTTCACCCTCTTCTAGACTCCTCCGTCCCCTCCTTTAGGCCTCTTCCTTCACCCTCTTCTAGACTCCCCTCCGTCCCCTCCTTTAGGCCTCTTCCTTCCCCCTCTTCTGACTCCTCCGTCCTCCTTTAGGCCTCTTCCTTCCCCCTCTTCTAGACTCCTCCGTCCCTCCTTTAGGCCCTCTTCCTTCCCCCTCTTCTAGACTCTCCGTCCCCTCCTTTAGGCCTCTTCCTTCCCCCTCTTCTAGACTCCTCCGTCCCCTCCTTTAGGCCTCTTCCTTCCCCCTCTTCTAGACTCCTCCGTCCCCTCCTTTAGGGCCTCTTCCTTCCCCCTCTTCTAGACTCCTCCGTCCCTTCCTTTAGGCCTCTTCCTTCCCCCTCTTCTAGACTCCTCCGTCCCCTCCTTTAGGGCCTCTTCCTTCCCCCCTCTTCTAGACTCCTCCGTCCCCTCCTTTAGGCCTCTTCCTTCACCCTCTTCTAGACTCCTCCGTCCCCTCCTTTAGGCCTCTTCCTTCCCCCTCTTCTAGACTCCTCCGTCCCCTCCTTTAGGCCTCTTCCTTCCCCCTCTTCTAGACTCCTCCGTCCCCTCCTTTAGGCCTCTTCCTTCCCCCTCTTCTAGACTCCTCCGTCCCCTCCTTTAGGCCTCTTCCTTCACCCTCTCCTCTCTTCACCTCCTGCTGGAGTAGCGGCTCACTTTGCCTCAGATGACTCTTCTAACCACCTGTCTGTGTGTCTGTATCTAGAGACAGTCTTTACTATGTATCGTCTCCATGTTAGAATCTATTCTATAGTGCAGCAGAGTGGAGATAATGTTGGTCCTGTTTTCTGAGGGTTCTGATCTGGCCCTGTGAGGGGGGAGTCGATCCTTTATAATAAAGGACGTTTTCTTAGACCTCAGTGTGTTTAGACCAGGGCTCTCCGACCCTGTTCCTGGAGGATACCCTCCTGTAGGTTTTAACTCCAACCCTGTTCCTGGAGGATACCCTCCTGTAGGTTTTAACTCCAACCCTGTTCCTGGAGGATTCCCTCCTGTAGGTTTTAACTCCAACCCTGTTCCTGGAGAGATACCCTCCTGTAGGTTTTCACTCCAACCCTGTTCCTGGAGGATACCCTCCTGTAGGTTTTAATTCCAGCCCTGTTCCTGGAGGATACCCTCCTGTAGGTTTACACTCCAACCCTGTTCCTGGAGGATACCCTCCTGTAGGTTTTCACTCCAACCCTGTTCCTGGAGGATACCCTCCTGTAGGTTTTAATTCCAGCCCTGTTCCTGGAGGATCCCTCCTGTAGGTTTTAACTCCAGCCCTGTTCCTGGAGGATACCCTCCTGTAGGTTTTAACTCCAACCCTGTTCCTGGAGAGATACCGTCCTGTAGGTTTTCGCTCCGACCCTGTTCCTGGAGGATACCCTCCTGTAGGTTTTAACTCCAGCCCTGTTCCTGGAGAGCTACCCTCCTGTAGGTTTTAACTCCAGCCCTGTTCCTGGAGGATACCCTCCTGTAGGTTTACACTCCAACCCTGTTCCTGGAGAGATACCCTCCTGTAGGTTTTAACTCCAGCCCTGTTCCTGGAGAGAGACCTTCCTGTAGGTTTTCGCTCCAACCCTGTTCCTGGAGAGAGACCCTCCTGTAGGTTTTAACTCCAACCCTGTTCCTGGAGGATACCCTCCTGTAGGTTTTCGCTCTAACCCTGTTCCTGGAGGATACCCTCCTGTAGGTTTTCGCTCCAACCCTGTTCCTGGAGGACACCCTCCTGTAGGTTTTCGCTCTAACCCTGTTCCTGGAGGATACCCTCCTGTAGGTTTTCGCTCCAATCCTCCAGGAACAGGGTTGGAGTTAAAACCTACAGGAGGGTATCCTCCAGGAAAAGGGTTGGAGAGCCCTGGTTTAGACCGATGTGTGTGTTTATGCCCAACCTCTGCTTTCTAAGGCATCCATGTGTCCATGAGGAGGCACAGCTCATGACTTCTTTAGTAGGACCACGTCATTTTGTCCACCCTTTAATAGAGACTGTGAACCAACCATTCCTTTTGCTCGGTTGGCTTTTTATGGCCCATTGGTTTCTCTTTCAAACACCCTTCACTCTGGAACAAGGTTTCTGAAATCACCCTTTAAAATATGTTGTTTGTAGATCAACATTGTTCCTTTCTGGGATACATGGCAAAGAAACACAGATTTTAAAAACACTAATGTTTAGAAGAAAAACGATGTCAGCTGGTGAGTGGACGTGTTTTGAGCTATTTTAATGTACTAGTCTAACTAGCTCATTTTACCTGCCCTGGTAAGACCATGTGAGCAGACAGTGGAAAGGATTGAAACCAGCCAACCAGCCAGAGTTTTGGAAGAAGTTCCTGGAAGGCTGTTGTAAAGGTTCCCTATATAGAATTAGTGGTTATAGAATGAGTGGTTCTGTATATAGAATGAATTCTACTTCTATGGTATTGATTCCTCCGACGGAACAACTCACTGGATATTATAGCAATAAAAGCACATTATTTCATGACTGTTGTTTCAATATTGACTGGTATGTTTGTTGGGGAGGTGTGTACCTCTATTCTACACTGGCCTGAGTTGAGGCTAGATCAGACCACTTCCTGGCCTGTTGAGGCTAGATTAGACCACTTCCTGGCCTGAGTTGAGGCTAGATCAGACCACTTCCTGGCCTGAGTTGAGGCTAGATCAGACCACTTCCTGGCCTGTTGAGGCTAGATTAGACCACTTCTGGCCTGAGTTGAGGCTAGATCAGACCACTTCCTGGCCTGGGTTGAGGCTAGATTGGACCACTTCCTGGCCTGGGTTGAGGCTAGATCAGACCACTTCCTGGCCTGAGTTGAGGCCAGATCAGACCACTTCCTGGCCTGAGTTGAGGCTAGATCAGACCACTTCCTAGCCTGAGTTGAGGCTAGATTAGACCACTTCCTGGTCTGAGTTGAGGCTAGATCAGACCACTTCATGGCCTGAGTTGAGGCTAGATCAGACCACTTCCTGGCCTGAGTTGAGGCTAGATCAGACCACTTCCTGGCCTGAGTTGAGGCTAGATCAGACCACTTCCTGGCCTGAGTTGAGGCTAGATCAGACCACTTCCTGGCCTGAGTTGAGGCTAGATCAGACCACTTCCCTGTCCTGAGTTGAGGCTAGATCAGACCACTTCCTGGCCTGTTGAGGCCAGATCAGACCACTTCCTGGCCTGGAGTTGAGGCTAGATCAGACCACTTCCTGTCCTGAGTTGAGGGCTAGATCAGACCACTTCCTGGCCTGAGTTGAGGCTAGATCAGACCACTTCCTGGCCTGAGTTGAGGCTAGATCAGACCACTTTGGGCCTATACCAGACAGTGAGCTGGAAAGGATATGCTGTTGAAGATGTATTTAGCTATTGGTAAATGTAATGAATGTATAACTAATGGTAAAGGGAATTAAAGAGATGGTTTGGGATTTTTGGCAATGTGGCCCTTATTCTACTTTCCCAGGGTCAGATGAACTTTGTATTTGTCACATGGCTGAACTACAACAGGTGTAGATCTTACTGTGAAATGCTTACTTACAACTAACCTTAACCAACAATGCAGTTCAAGAAATAGAGTTGAGATAAATATTTACTAAATAAACTAAAGTAAAAAATATAATAAAATAAAAAGTAACACAATAAAATAACGAGGCTATATACAGGGGGTACTGGTACCGAAGTCAATGTGCGGGGGGTACAGGTTAGTCCAGGTAATAATGAGGCTATATACAGGAGGTACAGTACCGAGTCATGTGTGTGGGGGTACAGGTTAGTTGAGGTAATTTGTACATGTAGGTCGGGGTAAAGTGACTATGCATAGATAATAAACAGTGAGTAGCAGCAGTGTAAAAACAAAGGGGGTGGGTCAATGTAAATAGTCCAGGTGGCCATAGATTAATTCTTCAGCATCTTATGGGGGTAGAAGATGTTAAGGAGACTTTTGGACCTAGACTTGGAGCTCGGTACCGATTTGCTGTGCGGTAGCAGAGAGAACAGTCTATGACTTGGGTGGCTGGAGACTTTGACAATTTTGGGCCTTCCTCTGACACCGCCTGGTATAGAGGTCCTGGATGGCAGGAAGCTTGGCCCCAGTGATGTACTGGGGCCGTATTCACTACCCTCTGTAGTGCCTTGCGGTCGGGAGGCCGGGCAGTTGCCATATCAGGCGGTGATGCCAACTGGTCAGGATGCTCTCGATGGTGCAGCTGTAGAACTTTTGGATGATCTGGGGACCCATGCCAAATCTTTTCCAGTCTCCTGAGGGGGAATAGGCTTTGTCGTGCCCTCTTCACGACTGTCTTGGTGTGTTTGGACCATGATAGTTTGTTGGTGATGTGGACACCAAGGAGCTTTGAAACTCTCGACCCGCTCCACTAGAGCCCCGTCGATGTGAATGGGGGAGTGTTCGGCCCTCCTTTTCCTGTAGTCCACAATCATCTCCTTTGTCTTGATCACGTTGAGGGAGAGGTTGTTATCCTGGCACCACACGGCCAGGTCTCTGACCTCCTCCCTATAGGCTGTCTCATCGTTGAGGGAGAGGTTGTTATCCTGGCACCACCACGGCCAGGTCTCTGACCTCCTCCTATAGGCTGTCTCATCGTTGTCGGTGATCAGGCCTACCACTGTTGTGTCGTCAGTAAACTTAATGATGATGTTGGAGTCGTGCTTTGCCACGCAGTGGGTGGGTGAACAGGGAGTACAGGAGGGGACTGAGCACGCACCCCTGAAGTGGGCCCCCGTGTTGAGGATCAGCGTGGCAGATGTGTTGTTAGCTACCCTTACCACCTGGGGGGCGGCCCGTCAGGAAGTCCAGGATCCAGTTGCAGAGTTTGAAGGACGTTGCTAACTAGCGCTATTGCAATTGCTTACTAGCGTTAGCGCTATGACTGGAAGTCTATGGTATGCTAGCATATACCATAGACTTCCAGTCATTGCACTAACACTAGTTAGCATTGTCTCACGAAACTACCTCTAACTTCCTTCATCCACGCAGTTCATCTGACTCTGGGGAAGTAGATAAGCGGCATTCATCTGACTCTGGGGGAAGTAGGTAGGGGCATTCATCTGACTCTGAAGTAGGTAAAGGGCATTCATCTGACTCTGGGGAAGTAGATAAGCGGCATTCATCTGACTCTGGGGAAGTAGGTAAAGGGGCATTCATCTGACTCTGGGGAAGTAGGTAGGGCATTCATCTGACTCTGGGGAAGTAGGTAAAGGGCATTCATCTGACTCTGGGGAAGTAGGTAAGGGGCATTCATCTGACTCTGGGGAAGTAGGTAAGGGGCATTCATCTGACTCTGGGGAAGTAGGTAAAGGGCATTCATCTGACTCTGGGGAAGTAGGTAAGGGCATTCATATGTCTTTGGGGAAGTAGGTAAAGGGCATTCATCTGACTCTGGGGAAGATAGGTAGGGGCATTCATCTGACTCTGGGGAAGTAGGTAAAGGGCATTCATCTGACTGGGGAAGTAGGTAAGGGGCATTCATCTGATTCTGGGGAAGTAGGTAAGGGGCATTCATCTGATTGTGGGAAGTAGGTAAGGGGCATTCATCTGACTCTGGGGAAGTAGGTAAGGGGCATTCATCTGACTCTGGGGAAGTAGGTAAGGGGCATTCATCTGACTCTGGGGAAGTAGGTAAGGGGCATTCATCTGACTCTGGGGAAGTAGGTAAAGGGCATTCATCTGACTCTGGGGAAGTAGATAAGGGGCATTCATCTGACTCTGGGGAAGTAGGTAAAGGGCATTCATCTGACTCTGGGGAAGTAGATAAGGGGCATTCATCTGACTCTGGGGAAGTAGGTAAAGGGCATTCATCTGACTCTGGGGAAGTAGGTAAGGGGCATTCATCTGACTCTGGGGAAGTAGGTAAAGGGCATTCATCTGACTCTGGGGAAGTAGATAAGCGGCACGGCCTCATTGCCTTTAATGTATAACTAAAGGTAAAAGGAATTAATGTATAACTAATGGTAAAGGAATTAATGTATAACTAAATATGCTTCACAAACAAGTCGCAGACACATCTCAATATCAACTGTTCAGAGGGGACTGTGTGAATCAGGCCTTCATGGTCGAATTGCTGCAAAGAAACCACTACTAAAGGACACCAATAAGAAGAGGAGACCTGCTTGGGCCAAGAAATACGAGCAATGGACATTAGACCGGTGGAAATGTGTCCTTTGGTCTGATGAGTCTAAATTTGAGATGTTTGGTTCCAACCGCCGTGTCTTTGCGAGACGCAGTGTGGGTGAACGGATGATCTCCGCATGTGTATTTCCCACCGTAAAGCATGGAGGAGGAGGTGTGATGGTGTGGGGGTGCTTTGCTGGTGACACTGTCTGTGATTTATTTAGAATTCAAGGCACACTTAACCAGCATGGCTACCACAGCATTCTGCAGCGATACGCCATCCCATCTGGTTTGGGCTTAGTGGGACTATCATTTGTTTTTCAACAGGACAATGACCCAACACACCTCCAGGCTGTGTAAGGGCTATTTGACCAAGAAGGAGAGTGATGGAGTGCTGCATCAGATGACCTGGCCTCCACAATCACCCGACCTCAACCCAATTGAGATGGTTTGGGATGAGTCGGACGGCAGAGTGAAGGAAAAGCAGCCAACAAAGTGCTCAACATATGTGGAACTCCTTCAAGACTGTTGGAAAAGGAATTAATGTACAACTAATGGTAAAGGAATTAATGTACAACTAATGGTAAAGGAATTAATGTATAACTAATGGTAAAGAATTAATGTATAACTAATGGTAAAGGAATTAATGTATAACTAATGGTAAAGGAATTAATGTATAATTAATGTATAACCCATTACTTTTGGTCCCCTAAAATGGGGGACTATGTATAAAAAAGTGCTGTAATTTGTAAACGGTTCACCTGATATGGATGAAAATACCCTCAAATTAAAGCTGACTGTCTGCACTTTAATATCAGTCATTGATTTCAAATCCAAACTTTTGGAGTATAGAGCCTAAACAATGCTTCACTGTCCCAATAATTCACGGAGGGATGAATAACTATTGGTGTAGGGATTCATATAACTATCCCTAGGGATTCATATAACTATCCCTAGGGATTCATATAGAACTATTGATGAAGGGATTCATATAGAACTATTAGTGTAGGGATTCATATAGAACTATTAGTGTAGGGATTCATATAGAACTATTAGTGTAGGGATTCATATAGAACTATTAGTGTAGGGATTCATATAGAACTATTAGTGTAGGGATTCATGTAGAACTATTAGTGTAGGGATTCATATAGAACTATTGATGAAGGGATTCATATAGAACTATTGATGTAGGGATTCATATAGAACTATTGGTGTAGGGATTCATATAACTATCCCTAGGGATTCATATAGAACTATTGATGAAGGGATTCATATAGAACTATTGATGCAGGGATTCATATAACTATCCCTAGGGATTCATATAGAACTATTAGTGTAGGGATTCATATAGAACTATTAGTGTAGGGATTCATATAGAACTATTAGTGTAGGGATTCATATAGAACTATTGATGAAGGGATTCATAGAACTATTGATGTAGGGATTCTATAGAACTATTGTGTAGGGATTCATATAACTATCTATTCATATAGAACTATTGATAGGGATTCATATAGAACTATTGATGCAGGGATTCATATAGAACTATTAGGAGGGATTCATATAGAACTATTAGTGTAGGGATTCATATAGAACTATTAGTGTAGGGAGTCATATAGAACTATTAGTGTAGGGATTCATATAGAACTATTAGTGGAGGGATTCATATAGAACTATTAGTGGAGGGATTCATATAGAACTATTAGTGTAGGGATTCATATAGAACTATTAGTGTAGGGATTCATATAGAACTATTAGTGGAGGGATTCATAGAACTATTAGTGGAGGGATTCATATAGAACTATTAGTGTAGGGATTCATATATAACTATTAGTGTAGGGATTCATATAGAACTATTAGTGTAGGGATTCATATAGAACTATTAGTGTAGGGATTCATATAGAACTATTAGTGGAGGGATTCATATAGAACTATTAGTGTAGGGATTCATAGAACTATTAGTGTAGGGATTCTTATAGAACTATTAGTGGAGGGATTCATATGAGAACTATTAGTGTAGGGATTCATAGAACTATTAGTGTAGGGATTCATATATAACTATTAGTGTAGGGATTCATATAGAACTATTAGTGTAGGGATTCATAGAACTATTAGTGTAGGGATTCATATAGAACTATTAGTGTAGGGATTCATATAGAACTATTAGTGTAGGGATTCATATAGAACTATTGGTGTAGGGATTCATATAGAACTATTGGTGTAGGGATTCATATAGAACTATTAGTGTAGGGATTCTATAGAACTATTAGTGTAGGGATTCATATAGAACTATTGTGTAGGGATTCATATAGAACTATTGGTGTAGGGATTCATATAGAACTATTGGTGTAGGGATTCATATAGAACTATTAGTGTAGGGATTCATTAGAACTATTAGTGTAGGGATTCATATAGAACTATTAGTGTAGGGATTCATATAGAACTATTAGTGTGAGGGATTCATATAGAACTACTGATGTAGGGATTCATATAGAACTATTAGTGTAGGGATTCATATAGAACTATTAGTGTAGGGATTCATATAGAACTATTAGTGTAGGGATTCATATAGAACTATTAGTGTAGGGATTCATATAGAACTATTAGTGTAGGGATTCATGTAGAACTATTAGTGTAGGGATTCGTATGAGAACTATTAGTGTAGGGATTCATATAGAACTATTAGTGTAGGGATTCTATAGAACTATTAGTGTAGGGATTCATATAGAACTATTAGTGTAGGGATTCATGTAGAACTATTAGTGGAGGGATTCATATAGAACTATTGATGTAGGGATTCTATAGAACTATTAGTGAAGGGATTCTATAGAACTATTGATGTAGGGATTCATATAGAACTATTAGTGTAGGGATTCATAGAACTATTAGTGTGGATTCATAGAACTATTAGTGTAGGGATTCATAGTAGAACTATTAGTGTAGGGATTCATGTAGAACTATTAGTGTAGGGATTCATATAGAACTATTAGTGTAGGGATTCATATAGAACTATTAGTGTAGGGATTCTATAGAACTATTAAGTGTAGGGATTCATATAGAACTATTAGTGTAGGGATTCTATAGAACTATTGATGTAGGGATTCATATAGAACTATTGGTGTAGGGATTCCATAGAACTATTGATGTAGGGATTCATATAGAACTTAGTGTAGGGATTCATATAGAACTATTAGGTGGAGGGATTCATATAGAACTATTAGTGTAGGGATTCATAAGGTGAACTATTAGTGTAGGGATTCATATATAACTATTAGTGTAGGGATTCTATAGAACTATTAGTGTAGGGATTCTATAGAACTATTAGTGTAGGGATTCATATAGAACTATTAGTTTAGGGATTCATATAGAACTATTAGTGTAGGGATTCATATAGAACTATTAGTGTAGGGATTCATGTAGAACTATTAGTGTAGGGATTCTATAGAACTTTAGTGTAGGGATTCATATAGAACTATTAGTGTAGGGATTCATATATAACTATTAGTGTAGGGATTCATATAGAACTATTAGTGTAGGGATTTATAAATAACTATTAGTGTAGGGGATTTATATAGAACTATTAGTGTAGGGATTCATATAGAACTTTGATGTAGGGATTCATATATAACTATTAGTGTAGGGATTCTATAGAACTATTAGTGTAGGGATTCATATAGAACTATTCGTTGTAGGGATTCTTTAGAACTATTAGTGTAGGGATTCTATAGAACTATTAGTGTAGGGATTCGTATAGAACTATTAGTGTAGGTTATTCATATAGAACTATTAGTGTAGGGATTCATATATAACTATTAGTGTCGGGATTCATATAGCTTAGTGTAGGGATTCATATAGAACTATTAGTGTGAGTGATTCAATATAGAACTATTAGTGTAGGGTTCTATAGAACTATTAGTGTAGGGATTCATATGGAACTATTAGTGTAGGGATTCATGTAGAACTATTAGTGTAGGGATTCATATAGAACTATTGGTGTAGGGATTCAGTATATAACTATTAGTGTAGGGATTCATATAGAACTATTGGTGTAGGGATTCATATAGAACTATTAGTGTAGAGATTCATATAGAACTATTGATGTAGGGATTCATATAGAACTATTAGTGGTAGGGATTCTATAGAACTATTAGTGTAGGGATTCATATAGAACTATTAGTGTAGGGATTCATATAGAACTATTAGTGTAGGGATTCATATAGAACTATTGATGCAGGGATTCATATAGAACTATTAGGTGTAGGGATTCATATAGAACTATTAGTGTAGGGATTCATATATAACTATTAGTGTAGGGATTCATGTAGAACTATTAGTGTAGGATTCATATAGAACTATTAGTGTAGGGATTCATATAGAACTATTAGTGTAGGGATTCATATAGAACTATTAGTGTAGGGATTCATATAGAACTATTAGTGTAGGGATTCATATAGAACTATTAGTGTAGGGATTCATATAGAACTATTAGTGTAGGGATTCATATATAACTATTAGTGTAGGGATTCAATGTGTAGAACTATTAGTGTAGGGATTCATATAGAACTATTAGTGTAGGGATTCATATAGAACTATTAGTGTAGGGGATTCTATAGAACTATTAGTGGTGGGGATTCATATAGAACTATTAGTGTAGGGATTCATATAGAACTATTAGTGTAGGGATTCATATAGAACTATTAGTGTAGGATTCATATAGAACTATTAGTGTAGGGATTCATATATAACTATTAGTGTAGGGATTCATGTAGAACTACTAGTGTAGGGATTCATATAGAACTATTAGTGTAGGGATTCTATAGAACTATTAGTGTAGGGATTCATATAGAACTATTAGTGTAGGGATTCATATAGAACTATTAGTGTAGGGATTCTATAGAACTATTAGTGTAGGGATTCATATATAACTATTAGTGTAGGGATTCTATAGAACTATTCGTTTAGGGATTCATATAGAACTATTAGTGTAGGGATTCATATAGAACTATTAGTGTAGGGATTCATGTAGAACTATTAGTGTAGGGATTCATATAGAACTATTAGTGTAGGGATTCATATAGAACTATTAGTGTAGGGATTCATATAGAACTATTAGTGTAGGGATTCATATAGAACTATTAGTGTAGGGATTTTATAAATAACTATTAGTGTAGGGATTTATATGAACTATTAGTGTAGGGGATTCATATAGAACTATTGATGTAGGGATTCATAGAACTATTAGTGTAGGGATTCATATAGAACTATTAGTGTAGGGATTCATTAGAACTATTCGTGTAGGATTCATTTAGAACTATTAGTGTAGGGATTCATATAGAACTATTAGTGTAGGGATTCATATAGAACTATTAGTGTAGGTTATTCATATATAACTATTAGTGTAGGGATTCATATAGAACTATTAGTGTCGGGATTCATATAGAACTTAGTGTAGGGATCTTCATATAGAACTATTAGTGTAGGGATTCATATAGAACTATTAGTGTAGGGATTCATATAGAACTATTAGTGTGGGGATTCATATAGAACTATTAGTGTAGGGATTCATATGAGAACTATTAGTATAGGGATTCATATAGAACTATTAGTGTGGGGATTCATATAGAACTATTAGTGTAGGGATTCGACGTAGAACTATTAGTGTGGGGATTCATATAGAACTATTAGTGTAGGGATTCATATAGAACTATTAGTGTAGGGATTCATGTAGAACTATTAGTGTAGGGATTCATATAGAACTATTGGTGTAGGGATTCATATAGAACTATTGGTGTAGGGATTCATTATAGAACTATTGGTGTAGGGATTCATATAGAACTATTAGTGTAGGGATTCATATAGAACTATTGATTTAGGGATTCATATAGAACTATTAGTGTTGGGATTCATATAGAACTATTAGTGTAGGGATTCATATATAACTATTAGTGTAGGGATTCTATAGAACTATTGATGCAGGGATTCATGTAGAACTATTAGTGTAGGGATTCATATAGAACTATAAGTGTAGGGATTCATATAGAACTATTAGTGTTAGGGATTCATATAGAACTATTAGTGTAGGGATTCATATAGAACTATTGATGCAGGGATTCATGTAGAACTATTAGTGTAGGGATTCATATAGAACTATAAGTGTAGGGATTCATATAGAACTATTAGTGTAGGGATTCAGTGGAACTATTAGTGTAGGGATTCATATATAACTATTAGTGTAGGGATTCATATAGAACTATTGATGTAGGGATTCATATGAGAACTATTAGTGTAGGGATTCATATAGAACTATTAGTGTAGGGATTCTATATAGAACTATTGGTGTAGGGATTCGTATGGAACTATTGGTGTAGGGATTCATAGAACTATTGGTGTAGTGGGATTCATGTAGAACTATTAGTGTAGGGATTCATATAGAACTATTAGTGTAGGATTCGCATATAGAACTATTAGTGTAGGGATTCTATAGAACTATTAGTGTAGGGATTCATATAGAACTATTAGTGTAGGGATTCTTAGAACTATTAGTGTAGGGATTCATATAGAACTATTAGTGTAGGGATTCATATAGAACTATTAGTGTAGGGATTCATGAACTATTATGAAGGATTCTATAGAACTATTGATGTAGGGATTCATATAGAACTATTGATGTAGGGATTCATATAGAACTATTGATGTAGGGATTCATATAGAACTATTAGTGTAGGGATTCATATAGAACTATTAGTGAAGGGATTCATATATAACTATTAGTGTAGGGATTCATATATAACTATTAGTGTAGGGATTCATATAGAACTATTAGTGTAGGGATTCATATATAACTATTAGTGTATGGATTCTAGAACTATTAGTGTAGGGATTCATATAGAACTATTAGTGTAGGGATTCATATAGAACTATTGGATGTAGGGATAGAACTATTGGTGTAGGGGATTCATATAGAACTATTGATGTAGGGATTCATATAGAACTATTAGTGTAGGGATTCATATAGAACTATTAGTGTAGGGATTCTATAGAACTATTGATGTAGGGATTCATATAGAACTATTGATGTAGGGATTCATATAGAACTATTGATGTAGGGATTCATATGGGAACTATTAGTGTAGGGATTCTATAGAACTATTAGTGTAGGGATTCATATAGAACTATTAGTGTAGGGATTCTTAGTGTAGAACTATTAGTGTAGGGATTCATATAGAACTATTAGTGTAGGGTTATTCATATAGAACTATTAGTGTCGGGATTCATATAGAACTATTAGGGTGTAGGGATTCATATAGAACTATTAGTGTAGGGATTCTATAGAACTATTAGTGTAGGGATTCGCATAGAACTATTAGTGTAGGGATTCATATAGAACTATTAGTGTAGGGATTCATATAGAACTATTAGTTTAGGGATTCTATAGAACTATTAGTGTAGGGATTCATATAGAACTATTAGTGTAGGGATTCATGTAGAACTATTGTGTAGGGATTCATATAGGAACTATTAGTGTAGGGATTTGAAACAACTATTAGGCTTGTAGGGATTTATATATAGAACTATTAGTGTAGGGATTCATATAGAACTATTAGTGTAGGGATTCATATAAAACTATTAGTGTAGGGATTCATATAGAACTATTCCCGTGTAGGGATTCATTTAGAACTTTAGTGTAGGGATTCATATAGAACTATTAGTGTAGGTATTCTATAGAACTATTAGTGTAGGGATTCATATAGAACTATTAGTGTAGGGATTCATATAGAACTATTAGTGTAGGGATTCATATAGAACTATTAGTGTAAGGATTCATATAGAACTATTAGTGTAGGGATTCTATAGAACTATTAGTGTAGGGATTCATGTAGAACTATTAGTGTAGGGATTCATATAGAACTATTGGTGTAGGGATTCATATGAGAACTATTAGTGTAGGGATTCATATAGAACTATTGATGTAGGGATTCAATATAGAACTATTAGTGTAGGGATTCATAGAACTATTAGTGTAGGGATTCATATAGAACTATTAGTGTAGGGATTCATATAGAATTATTAGTGTAGGGATTCTATAGAACTATTAGTAGTAGGGATTCATATAGAACTATTAGTGTAGGGATTCATATATAACTATTAGTTTAGGGATTCATATAGAACTATTAGTGTAAGGGATTTATATAGAACTATTAGTGTAGGGATTCATTAGGAACTATTAGTGTTGTAGGGATTCTATAGAACTATTAGTGTAAGGGATTCATATAGAACTATTGGTGTAGGGATTCTATAGAACTATTAGTGTAGGGATTCAGTATAGAACTATTAGTGTAGGTATTCATATAGAACTAGTGTAGGGATTCATGGTAGAACTTTAGTGTAGGGATTCATATAGAATTTGCTATTAGTGTAGGGATTCATATAGAACTATTGATGTAGGGATTCATATAGAACTATTAGTGTAGGGATTCATATAGAACTATTAGTGTAGGGATTCTAGAACTATTGATGTAGGGATTCATATAGAACTATTAGTGTGTGGGGATTCATATAGAACTATTAGTGTAGGGATTCTATAGAACTATTGATGTAGGGATTCATATAGAACTATTAGTGTAGGGATTCATATAGAACTATTAGTGTAGGGATTCATATAGAACTATTGATGTAGGGATTCATATAGAGACTATTAGTGTAAGGATTCATAGAGAACTATTAGTGTAGGGTTCAATATAGAACTATTGATGTAGGGATTCATATAGAACTATTAGTGTAGGGATTCATATAGAACTTTAGTGTAGGGATTCATATAGAACTATTAGTGGTAGGGATTCTATAGAACTATTGGATTGTAGGGATTCATATAGAACTATTAGTGTAGGATTCTATAGAACTATTAAAGTGTAGGGATTCATATAGAACTATTGATGTAGGGATTCAGAACTATTAGTGTAGGGATTAAGATAGAACTATATAGTGTAGGGATTCATATGAGAACTATTGATGTAAGGATTCATGATAAGAACTATTAGTGTAGGATTCTATAGAACTATTAGTGTAGGGATTCATATAGAACTATTGATGAAGGGATTCATATAGAACTATTAGTGTAGGGATTCTATGGGAACTATTGATGTAGGGATTCATATAGAACTATTAGTGTAGGGATTCTATGAACTATTGATGTAAGGATTCATATAGAACTATTGATGTAGGGATTTATATAGAACTATTAGTGTAGGGATTCTATAGAACTATTGATGTAGGGATTCATATAAACTATTAGTGTAGGGATTCAGAACTATTAGTGTGTAGGGATTCATATAGAACTTATTGATGAAAGGATTCATATAGAACTATTAGTGTAGGGATTCATATAGAACTATTAGTGTAGGGATTCTATAGAACTATTAGTGTAGGGATTCATATAGAACTATTAAAGTGTAGGGATTAAGTATAGAACTATTAGTGTAGGGATTCGCCTGTAGAACTATTAGTGTAGGGATTCATATAGAACTATTAGTGTAGGGATTCATATAGAACTATTTAGTGTAGGGATTCATATAGAACTATTGGTGCAGGGATTCATATAGAACTATTAGTGTAGGGATTCATATAGAACTATTAGTGTAAGGGATTCTATAGAACTATTAGTGTGGGATTCATATAGAACTATGTAGTGTAGGGATTCATATAGAACTATTAGTGTAGGGATTCTATAGAACTATTAGTGTAGGATTCATATAGAACTATTAGTGTAGGGATTCATGTAGAACTATTAGTGTAGGGATTCATATAGAACTATTAGTGTAGGGATTCTACTTAGAACTATTAGTGTAGGGATTCTTATAGAACTATTAGTGTAGGGATTCATGTAGAACTATTAGTGTAGGGATTCTATAGAACTATTAGTGTAGGGATTCTATGAGAACTATTAGTGTAGGGATTCATATAGAACTATTAGTGTAGGGATTCATATAAAACTATTGGTGTAGGGATTCTATAGAACTATTAGTGTAGGGATTCATATAGAACTATTAGTGGTGGGATTTATATAGAACTATTGATGTAGGGATTCTATAGAACTATTGCGTAGGGATTCATATTAACTATTAGTGTAGGGATTCATATATAACTATTAGTGTAGGGTTCATGTAGAACTATTAGTGTAGGGATTTATAAATAACTATTAGTGTGAGGGTTTATATAGAACTATTAGTGTAGAGATTCATATGAGAACTATTGATGTAGGGATTCATATAGAACTATTAGTGTAAAGGGATTCATATAGAACTATTGGTGTAAGGGATTCATATGGGAACTATTCGTGTAGGGATTCATATAGAACT
The DNA here is from genome assembly GCF_020615455.1 of Coregonus clupeaformis. NCBI lineage: Eukaryota > Metazoa > Chordata > Actinopteri > Salmoniformes > Salmonidae > Coregonus > Coregonus clupeaformis. The sequence continues at coordinate 385,423 of NW_025533843.1, forward strand.
ATTAGTGTAGGGATTCATATAGAACTATTAGTGTAGGGATTCATATAGAACCCTATTGGTGTAGGGATTCATATAGAACTATTAGTGTGGGGATTCATATAGAACTATTGATTGTAGGGATTCATATAGAACTATTAGTGTAGGATTCATATGGGAACTATTAGTGTAGGGCAAATTATTCATATAGAACTATTAGTGTGGGGATTCATATAGAACTATTGGTGTCGGGATTCATATAGGGCTTAGTGTAGGGATTCATATAGAACTATTAGTGTAAGGGATTCATATAGAACTATTAGGTGTAGGGATTCATGCAGAACTATTAGTGTAGGGATTCATATGGGAACTATTAGTGTAAGGGATTCATGTAGAACTATTAGTGTAAGGGATTGTATAGAACTATTAGTGAAAGGGATTCATATAGAACTATTGGTGTGAGGGGTTCATATAGAACTATTGATGTAGGGATTCATATAGAGGCTATTAGTGTAGAGTCATAGAACTAGTGGTGTAAGGAGTTCACACTAGAACTATTAGTGTAGGGATTCATGTAGAACTATTAGTGTAGGGATTCATATAGAACTTATGGAGGGATTCATATATAGAACTATTAGTGTAAGGGATTCATATAGAACTATTAGTGTAGGGATTCATATAGAACTATTAGTGTGAGGGTTCATATAGAGACTATTAGTGAAGGGATTCATATAGAACTATTGATTGTAGGGATTCATATAGAACTATTGATCTTAGGGATTCATATACAGAACTGATAGTGTAGGGAGTCAATAGAACTATTAGTGTAGGGATTCATATAGAACTAGTGGTGTAGGGATTCATGTAGAACTATTAGTGTGTAAGGGATTCATATAGAACTATTAGTGGAGGGATTCATATAGAACTATTAGTGTAGGGATTCATATAGAACTATTTAAGTGTAGGGATTCATATAGAACTATTAGTGTAAAAGGGATTCATATAGAACTATTAGTGTAGGGATTCATATAGAACTATTAGTGTAAGAATTCATATGGGAACCATTAGTGTAGGGATTCATATGGAACTATTAGTGTAGGGTTTATAAATAACTTTATTGAGTAGGGATTTATATAGAACTATTAGTGTGGGGATTCATATAGAACTATTGATTGTAGGGTTCATATAGAACTATTAGTGTAGGGATTCATATAGAACTATTAGTGTAGATTCATATAGAACTATTCGTGTAGGGATTCATTTAGAACTATTAGTGTAGGGATTCATATAGAACTATTAGTGTAGGGATTCATATAGAACTATTATTAGTGTGGTATTCATATAGAGCTATTAGTGTAGGTGTTCATATAGAACTATTAGTGTGCGGGATTCATATAGAACTTAGTGAGGGATTCATATAGAACTGCTAGTGTAGGGTTCATACCAGAACTATTGAGTGTAGGGATTCCTTATAGAACTATTAGTGTAAGGGATTCATATAGAACTATTGGTATAGGGATTCGTAGAACTATTAGTGTAGGGATTCTTATAGAACTATTGGTGTAGGGATTCATATGGGAACTATTAGTGTACCGGGATTCACATATAGAACTATTGGTGTAAAAGGGATTCATATAGAACTATTAGATGTAAGGATTCATATAGAACTTCAGTGATGTAGGGGATTCATATTATATAACTATTAGGTGTAGGGATTCATATAGAACTATTAGTGTAGGGATTCATATAGAACTATTGGTGTGTAGGGATTCATATAGAACTATTGATGCAGAGATTCGTAACCTAGGAACTATTGGTGTAGGGATTCATATATAGAACTATAAGTGTAGGGATTCATATAGAACTATTAGTGTAGGGATTCATGTAGAACTATTGGTGTAGGGATTCATATATAACTATTAGTGTAAGGGATTCACATATAGAACTATTAGTGTGAGGGATTCATATAGAACTATTAGTGTAGGGATTCATATATAACTATTAGTGTAGGGATTCATATAGAACTATTAGTGTAGGGATTCATAGCAGAACTATTAGTGTAGGGATTCATTTAGAACTATTAGTGTAGGGGTTCAATAGAACTATTAGTGAAAGGGTTCATATAGAACTATTGATGTAGGGATTCATATAGAACTATTGATGTAGGGATTCATATGAGAACTATTGATGTAGGGATTCATATAGAACTATTAGTGTAAAGGATCATATAGAACTATTAGTAAGAGGGATTCATATATAACTATTAGTGTAGGGATTCATATAGAACTATGTGTAGGGATTCATATATATAACTATTGGTGTGGGGATTCATGACTTAGAACTATTAGTGTAGGGATTCATATAGAACTATTGGTGTAGGGATTCATATAGAACTATTGATGTAGGGATTCATATAGAACTATTGATGTAGGGATTCATATAGAACTATTGGTGTAGGGGTTCATATGGGAACTATTAGTGTAGGGATTCATATAGAACTATTAGTGATAGGGATTCATATAGAACTATTAGTGTAGGGATTCATATGGGAACTTCGTAGTGTGGGGGTTCATATGTAACTAGTGGTGTGGGGATTCATATAGAACTAATTGATGTGAGGAGATTCATATAGAACTATTAAGTGTAGGGATTCATATAGAACTATTGGTGTAGGGATTCATATAGAACTATTGGTGTAGGGATTCAAATTAGAACTATTAGTGTAGGGATTCATATGGGAACTATTAGTGTAGGGATTCATATAGAACTATTAGTGTAGGGATTCATAGGGAACTATTAGTGTAGGGATTCATATGAGAACTATTGGTGTAGGGATTCATGGGGAACTATTAGTGTCGGGATTCATATAGAACTATTAGTGTGAGGGATTCATATAGAACTATTAGTAGTAAGGGATTCATATAGAACTTCAATGAGTGTAGGGATTCATGTAGAACTATTAGTGTAAGGGATTTCATATAGAACTATTAGTGTAGGGATTCATATAGAACTATTAGTGTAGGGATTCATATAGAACTATTGATGTAGGGATTCATATAGAACTATTAGTGTAAAGGATTCCTTATAGAACTATTGGAGTAGGGATTCGTGTGGGACTATTCGTGTAGGGATTCATTTTAGAACTATTAGTGTAGGATTCATATAGAACTATTAGTGTAGGGATACATATATAACTATTAGTGTAGGGATTCATATGAGAACTATTAGTGTGGGGATTCATATATAACTATTAGTGTAGGGATTCATATGGGGCATTAGTGTAGGGATTCATATAGAACTATTAGTGTAGGGATTCATATAGAACTATTAGTGTAGGGATTCATATGGGAGCTATTAGTGTAGGGATTCATATAGAACTATTAGTGTAGAGTTTCATGTAGAACTATTAATTGTAAGGATTCATATAGAACTATTGGTGTAGGGATTCATATGCATAACTATTGGTGTAGGGATTCATATAGAACTATTGGTGTGAGTTCATATAGAACTATTAGTGTGAGTTCATATGGGAACTATTGATGTAGGGATTCATATAGAACTATTAGTGTAGGGATTCATATAGAACTATTAGTGTAGGGATTCATATAGAACTATTAGTGTAGGAGTTTATATAGAACTATTAGTGTAGGGATTCATATAGAACTATTAGTGTAGGGATTCATATAGAACTATTGAATGCAGGGATTCATGTAGAACTATTAGTGTAGGGATTCATATAGAACTATAAGTGTAGGGATTCATATGGGAACTATTAGTGTAGGGATTCATGTAGAACTATTAGTGTAGGGATTCATATATAACTATTAGTGTGAGTTATATAGAGACTATTGATGTAGGGGTTCATATGGAGCTATTAGTGTAGGGATTCATATATAACTAGTAGTGTAGGGATTCATATAGAACTATTAGTGTAAGGTTCCATATAGAACTGTTAGTGTGGAGTTCATATAGAACTATTGGTGTAGGGATTCATATAGAACTATTGGTGTAGAGAGGGATTCATATAGAACTATTGGTGTATGGATTCATATAGAACTATTAGTGTAAAGGGATCATATAGAACTATTAGTGTAGGGATTCATATAGAACTATTAGTGTAGGGATTCATATAGAACTATTAGTGTAGGGATTCATATAGAACTATTAGTGTAGGGATTCATGTAGAACTATTGATTGTAGGGATTCATATAGAACTATTAGTAAGTGTAGGGATTCATATAGAACTATTAGTGTAGGGATTCATATAGAACTATTAGTGTAGGGATTCACTATAGAGACTATTAGTGTAGGGTTTCATATAGAACTATTAGTGTAGGGATTCATATAAAACTATTAGTGTAGGGATTCATATATAACTATTAGTGTAGGGATTCATATAGAACTATTAGTGTAGGATTTTTATAGAACTATTGATGTAGGGATTCATATAGAACTATTAGTAGGGATTCATATATATAACTATTAGTGTAGGGATTCATATATAACTATTAGTGTATGGGATTCATGTAGAACTATTAGTGTAAGGATTTATAAATAACTATTAGTGTAGGGATTTATATAGAACTAATGATGTAGGGATTCATATAGAACTATTAGTGTGAGTTCATATAGAACTATTAGTGTAGGGATTCATATAGAACTATTAAGTGTAAAAGGGATTCATTTTATAACTATTAGTGTAAGGGATTCATATAGAACTATTAGTATGAGGATTCATATAGAACTATTAGTGTAAGTTCATATAGAACTATTAGTGTGAGTTCATATAGAACTATTAGTGTAGGGATTCATATAGAACTATTGATGTAGGGATTCATATAGAACTATTAGTGTAGGTTCATAGAACTATTAGTGTAGGTATTCATATAGAACTATTAGTGTAGGGATTCATATAGAACTATTAGTGTAGGTTCATATAGAACTTAGTGCTTGGATTCATATAGAACTATTAGTGTAGGGATTCATATAGAACTATTAGTGTAGGGAATCATATAGAACTATTAGTGTAGGGATTCATATGGGAACTATTAGTGTAAAAGGGATTCATGTAGAACTATTAGGTGTAGGGATTCATATAGAACTATTGGTGTAGGGATTCATATAGAACTATTGATGTAGGGATTCATATAGAATATTGGTGGTAAAGGATTCATATAGAA